>NW_023504492.1:0-35722 GCF_004664715.2 Peromyscus leucopus | reverse complement strand
AAAAATTCCTGCAGAGGAGCATCCAACAAGATACTTCACTTCAGAAACTGTGGAGGCCACTGCAAACGAAGTCAGCTCAGGCAGGAGGGACCTGAGCGCTGCGACAACAGAGTGCTATGTGGTGTCCTGGAACAGACAGAGAATGATAGAGAAACACTATGGAATATTGCGTAAGTGGGTGAGCTTCGTGTGTGCATTATGTGCACATGTGTGGTACATGCAAGTGCTTTTACCGTCACAGCCATAACCTCAGCTTATGGATTTTCTTTTTTCCTTTCTTTTTTTACCTTGGATCTGAGGACCGAACCCAGGGCCTTGCACTTGCTAGGCAAGTGCTCTACCACTGAGCTAAATTCCCCAACCCCTATGGATTTTAATTAATGATACATTAAGACAGGATCATTATCACTCAGTTCCTGTCATATTCCCTAGCCACTGCTAAATTATCCTTGCTCAGTAAATAACTCCCATGCAGCAGGCAACCCTAATTAAATGCAATGAGCTTTCCCTCCCAATAAAGTCCCACAAAACAAAACAAAACAAAACAAAACAAAACAAAACAAAACAAAACGACATGAAAATAGCTGATGGGACTTGTCAGAAAGGAGGGGGATAAGAAGAAAACGGGGCAAATATGATCAATATTTACTAAACTGTAAAAGAACAAATACATTAAAAAGAATGGCTTATTAACAAGGGCCTCCTGCTTGTCTTGTTAATAGAGAAAACCGGGTGCAGCATGTTTAAGAGCTTTCTGGGCTGTCACTCACTGTCATTTTTCTACGGAGCTGTCACATCCCTCTGAGACACGAACAAGTACCCTGTAGCTGGAAGGGGAAGTAAAAGGAAACAGAACTAACACTCACCAGTATTCACTTCAGAAGCCAACTCTCCTGCTGACACCTGCCGAGATGGCACCGGGACATAATTCATAGTTAAGGAGACACAGCCAGGCCAGAGTCCACGTGCATACACTTTATAGTTGCTCACTACTCTACAGAGATGCTCACACAGCCTGACCTCATTTTCCCCACAGAGAGCTCACATCAAGCAACCACAATCCCAGGTGAGAATGTACCAGTTATCCAGGTATTCACAGCAGAGACGTCCATCCTGGGAGGTGGTAGGGTCTCATCATTCAGTTTGTGTCTCATATGCCTCCAGGCTGCTCCAGTCCATTTTCTTTTTTTCTTGAGTTAGAGTCTCATGTCTCCCATCTCTCCAGGAGTTCATCTTGCTTGGTTTTTTTCCTTTCAAGATCCTCTCCTTTGCATAGAGTCCCCACGGAAGACCGGTCCAGATATCATCTGAGGACTGAACAATTTTCCGTCCAGAGACCGCTTTCCTCTCCTATTCCCGGCACCAGACCCCGAGGCAGGGTTTAAAGTGAACCCTGATGGCTGCCAGGTAAAACCTCTTAAAAAAAAAAAAAATTGTGCCTCCCAGAATGCAACGCTGCACGCTCTGCACGCTCTGCACTACGCACTGCCCCGAGACCTCTGGGGAATATTGTCCGAAGTGCGGGAGTTGGCTGTGAAAAGAGCCCGTCATTCTTTGGAGCATTTTAATTTATTCTTTGAGAATTTCATACTTGTGTACACTGTATTTTGACCACATACACTCCCAGCTCTTCATTCCACCAAGCATGCAAATCGGGCCCAACGGCACTGCCCGGATGCCTCTGGGAAATGGTGTTCACGTTGTGGGCATGCGCAGTTGGGCAAGCTTGAATGAAGCATTTTGTTAGGGTGTTCAACTGCCTCCTTTATTTCGTGATATTGTATCATATTAGGAGGGGCTCTGGCCAGCTCCAGCATGGTGAGCATGGGTCTGGCAGGCCCTGCCTTACTCCTTCACTCCCTCCACCTTGCTAACAACCATTAGATTACATTTCTAAAGCTAGCCAGCCAGGGTCCATTCCCTGATTTGGCCACTTCCTATCCCTGAGGCTGACTACTAATGTCCTGCTGTCAAGTATTGAGGTTCAGCAATCAGAAGCCCCCTTTGGCTCACCTAATTAACATGCCCAATTAAAATTAAACACCTCATTCTAACGGTGTGTGTGTGTGTGTTCCCTTTTTACCCTTATAAATTGCCATTTGCCTATGTGTCATGTCTGTCTCCTCTCTATCCAGTGGCAGCCCGTCGTCCCCGTGGGACAACTACCCCTTCTCCCTCATCCTCTGTCTCCTGCCTTTGTCTCTTATTCCTGTCCTTTGCCCTCTGGGGCAAATAAATCTCCTTTGTGCTGAGAACTTGGTCTTGGGGGTCCTGCCAATACTTTCCCTTTCAATATTTATTTTATTTTGAGGCAGTTGTTTCACTGACTTCTCCCAAAGCTAGTTTGTCATCGGTATTGTTACAGGGAGCTCACCGGAGATGACTGTTTGGGGGCTCCACCTCAAGCCCTGGCACCCTGGTATCCCTATACCCGAAGAGTCTGGAATGTTCTGGTGGAAGATCCACCTCAACTCCCCTTCCCATCTCTTTTCCTAAACCTGCCCCTGCAAAGCCTGCCAAACATAGCCCCTCCCCTCAGAGAGGCTCAAGACCACTCCCACAGGGACTATAAGCACATCCCAGAAAACAGACTTGTGGTTTTCCGGGCTCTCATCCTGTCTCCTCTCTGTGGGGCCAGGGGATCACCTGGAAATGCTTTACCCATTAGGGCCTTTTCCTAATTTGGTCTGATTTAGTTTGCTGCGTGGGCAGAGAGGCCTATCAGGGTGCAAAAAAAAAAAAAAAAAAAAAAAAAAAAAAAAAAAAAAAAAAAAAAAAAAAAAAAAAAAAAAAAAAAAAAAAAAAAAACCAAAAAAAACAAAAAACTTTTCAATGACCACTTGCACACAGTGTATAGCCAATTGAAAGTCTTTATTCCAGTGTATTATAGATCACACTCAAGTGTTCTAGTACCCTAGTGTAGCCCCGTGTATCTGGAACACTTTTTTCCCCCCAACACATCCCGACCATAGTTTCCCCTCCCTCCACCACTCCTATTTTCCCTTACTCTTTCTCTCCTCTCCCCCAGATCTACTCCTCTGTTTATCTTCTGAAAAGGGAAGTCCTCCCAGGGATATCTACAGAACACAGCATAACAAGCTACAATAAGAACAGGCACAAATCCTCATATCAAGGCTAGGTGAGGAAAAGGGTCCCAAGAGCAGACAAAAGAGTCAGAGATATCCCCATTCCACTGTTAAGGGTCCCATAAAAACGTCAAACTAGCAACTATTTTATATACAGAGGACCTACGCAGACCCATGAAGGCTCTGAGATTGCCCCTTAAGTCTCCATAAGCCCCTATGAGCCCTACTTAGTTGACTCTGTGGACCATGATCTCCTGGTGTTCTCGTCCCCTCTGGCTCCTACAATTCTTCCTCTCCATCTTCCATGGGGTTCCCTGAGCTCCAAGGGGAGGGACCCATTGGAGAGCTTTGATTTGGGCTCCCTCTCACCTAATGTCTCGCTGTGAGTCTGCATCTACAACCATCAACTGCTGGTGGTAGCTAGCATCTTTGACGATGATTGGGCTAGGCTCTGATTTATGAGTATATAAGATACCATTAGGAATCATTTTGTTGATTTTTTTTCCCATAAGTCTCTGGGCTATCCAGCCTCTGATTTCTGGTCCTCCGGGCACGTGCTCCCTCTCAGGTTGGCCTCAAATTAGACCTGTCATTGGTTGGACACTCCCGCAAGTTCTGTGTCTTCACTGCCCCAGTACATCTTTCAGGTGGAACAGATTATAGGTTGAAGGTTTTGTGGCTGGGTTGGTGTCCCAGTCCTACCTCTGGAAGCCTTGCCTGGTTACAGAGGATGAGCAGTTCAGGCTGCAAATCCTCCATTACTAGGAGTCCTTGCTAGGATCACCCTCGTAGAATCCTGAGTTTTTACTCGACTAGGATTCCACCAGTAAATCCTTAATGTCCTCCAATCCCAGTCATCTCTCTCAGTCTTCTGTCCCTCCAATACCCTGCCTGATCCCTCTTGTTCCCATCCCCAGTCACCCCCAGCTCACCTGCAAAATCTGTTTGATTCCCCCTTTCCAGGGAGATCTATGCATCCCCCTAGAGTCTTCCTTGTTATTTAGGCCCTGGGTCTGTGGACTGATTATCACTGGCTTAACAGTTAATATCAACTTATGAGTGAGTACATACCGTGTTTGTATTTCTGGATCTGGGTTACCTCACACAGAATTTTTTTTTCTAGCTCCATCCATTTACCTGAAAATTTCACAATGTCGTCTTTTTCTAACAGCTGAAAAATACTCTGTTGTATAAATATATCACATTCTTATAATCCAATTCTTTGGTTGAGGAACGTCTAAGTTGTTTCTAGTTTCTGGCTATTATGAATAAAGCTGCTATGAACACAGTTGAGTACGTATCTTTGTGGTAGGACGGAGTATCCTTTAGGTATATGCTCAAGAATGGTATAACTGGGTCATGAGTTAGATTCTCAGTTTTCTGAAAAACTGCCATATTGATTTCCATAGTGGTTGTATAATTTTGCACTCCCACCAGCAATGGAGGAGTGTTCCCCTTGCTCCACATACTTGTCAGCATGAGCTGTCACTTGTTTTATTGATCTTAGTCATTCTGACAGGTGTAAGATGGAATCTCAAAGTAATTTTGATTTGCAATTCCCTGTGGCTAAGGATGTTGAATATTTCTTTAAGTGTTTCTCAGCCATTTTGGTTTCCTCTATTGAGAATTCTCTGTTTAGATTTGTACCTCATTTTTACCTCATTTTTTTCATTTGATTATTTGGTTAGTTGATATCTAGTTTTTTCAGTTCTTTATATATTTTGGATATTAGCTCTCTATCTCATGTGGAGTTGATGAAAATATTTTCCTATTCTATAGGTTGTCATTTTGTCCTATCGACATTGTCCTTTGCCTTTTCGATTTCATGAGGTCCCATCTATTAATTGTTGGTCTTAGTGTCTGTGCTATGGGTCAGAAAACAGAGTTTTAAAAGGCAGAAACCACATTCTGGTATCTTGCTTTGCAGCTGCAGGGGGGGATTTGCAGAAGTAAGCAGTTTAAGCAGGCAGTTTTAACAGAAGCTAAAACAAGTGGTTAGCAGAGACAGGTGGAGCTTGTTAGTAGACAAGTGAAGCTTCTATACAAACAGGCAGCTAATTTAAGTGGTAAGCTAGGTGGAAGGAATTCCCCACTAACAGGAAGTCTTAACAAAAGCCCAGGTAAGGTAGGTAGGCCATCCTGACCTTTGGTTCCTAGAATAGAGTTGGTAGTTTTCCATGGGATTCCCCATCAAGGAGATTAGATTCTAATTAAACTTGGGACAGCCTCAGCAAGAATACGAGATGGAGGAACCTCTACACTCTCTTGTCCCATCATATTCCCCACTGGTTTTATGTGTATGAGTCAAGTCATGGACGCTTCCTATGATAGAGGGGCATGGTTGGTCCCAAGGACCAGTAGTTTATTGGAGTTTATTCTCTGATGTAATTGGCCATGCAGTTGAGGAGGCAGGGTCCCACTGTTAGCCTGGTCAGGGTAAGAATCCAATGGTCTAGCTAATGCTGACAGTAACATGGTCAGCTATAGGGACTAGCTGAACAGAGACTGACATCATTGATTTCATGCATGCCTCCTTTCTTCCCTTTCTTTGAGGTTTTCTCTGACCATGGCAAGATTTTTTCCTAATTACACCCGATTGGTTGACATAAAAAAGCAGGCTTCTCCTAAAGCCACACCTAAGCCTCCTTGTTTTGTCAAGAGAAGATTTAAGCCTCTTTGATTTTTGCAGAACAACTTCTGCTAAGAAGTCTACTTGCTTCTCTAGTGTGGGTATGGAATCTTCTGATATCCCTAAGTTCTGGTCCACTTGTTTACTTAATTCTCTAAAGTTTTGATCACTGACTATGAAAGCCAATGTTCCTGTGACTGTTGCCCTCCCAGTACTGGCTCCAACCAGGAGCAGAAGAAGAATAGGTACAGCTTGATTTTTCCTGTTGCTACCTGTGGTCCATGTCAAAGTGTACTCTTCCTTCTTCCCTGTTATATAAGTACACCTGGAGCAGGATATGCACTAGGCCACAAAGGGACTTAGTGTTTTGGAATGTTTCTGAGGAGGCACACTTAATGAAACCTTTTATGCATGTCCCCAAGTGGTTTCAGGGGCCACAGAATATTGCTGCTGCTGAGAAGAATTCACTGGAATAGCAAGCATAAGAGTAAAGTGAGGCTTCTCAAAAATCCTGGACACCAGGCAGGTTCCAGCTCTATGTAGGTCCCCCAGTGTTAGTGTAGGCTGTTCCCAGTTACAGTTGTTTTTATTTGCT
This sequence comes from Peromyscus leucopus, assembly GCF_004664715.2. Classification (NCBI taxonomy): domain Eukaryota; kingdom Metazoa; phylum Chordata; class Mammalia; order Rodentia; family Cricetidae; genus Peromyscus; species Peromyscus leucopus. Next base: position 29,412 of record NW_023504492.1, on the reverse strand, counting down.
GGTGTATGCATGGTCTTGTTGGTACCTACCATGTATAGTAAGGGGATCGAGGGTTTAGGCACAGCCAGCAGTCCTGACCAATTCCTGCCTGACAGGGATTAAGCAAACAGTGTACCTTGTCAAGGATAGACAACATAGAAGAAGGATCCCTATCCCCGATGCTAGTGGTGACTAGGGCAGTAATGCTTTTGGCACTGATTGGGCCCAATCTCATGGGAGGGAGTGATGGTTAGGATTGGGTCTTTCCCCTGTTAGGACCAACCAGTCTGGGGCTCAGGGAGGTGGTCTCTTCTGAATGATAAACTTATTCCCTGGGTCTCTTTTGGTAGCTATGGTAGTTTGAATGTAATTGGCCCCCACAATTTCATAGGGAGTGGCACTATTAAGAGGTGTGGCTTGTTGGAGTGGGTATGGCCTTGTTGGAGGAAGTGTGTCACTGTGGGGGCGGGCATGGAGGTTTCCTATGCTCAGGATACCACCCAGCATTGTCAGTTGACTTCCTGTTACCCACAAGATGTAGCACTCTCAGTTCCAGCACACTACCATGTGCCCTATCATGATGATATAATGGACTGAACCTCTGAAACTGTAAGTGAGCCACCCCAATTAAATGTTTTCTTTATAAAAGTTGCCATAGTCATGGTGTCTCTTCACAGCAATAAAAACCCTAACTAAGACAGAAGTATAAAAGATTCTTATTTCCCAAGTTCTTCTAGTGTCATGTGGAACACAGTCATCCTTATGCTGTCTCCAATTTCTCTGTCTTATGGTTATAGGATTACAGTTCCCTACCATACAATGTTGTATTAGTTAGAGTTCTGTAGAGTAACAGAACTTAGAGAACTCTCTCTCTCTCTCTCTCTCTCTCTCTCTCTCTCTCTCTCTCTCCACACACACACACACACACACACACACACACACACACACGTATACATATGGGATATATATATATATATGGTAGATTTATTAGAGTGACTTATAGACTGTGGTTCAGCTAATGCAACAGTGGCTGGACCAAGAATCTAGTAGTTGAGGCTGAATGTCTTAGCTGATCTTCAGTATGCAGTGGAATCCCAAAGAAGTAGGCACTAATGCCTGTGAAGGAACGGACTTGCTAGCAACTGATAGCAAGCAGGCAAAGAGCAAAAAACCTCCTTCTTCATTCTCCTTATATAGGCTTCATAGAGAAGGTGTCACCCAGATTAGAGGCATGTCTTTTCCCAGCTCAAAAGATCTGGATTAAAGGCATGTCTTCCTACCTCAAAGATCTGGATTAGAAGTGAATCTCCCTACTTCACATTAAGTGAAAATCCCTCACAGGTATGCCATCCGTTTTTGGGTTTTAGTTGATTCCAAATGTAGACAGGTTGACAAACATGAGTAGCCATTACCAGTGTTTAGGAGGGGTTCCCCCTTTCTATGTGTATATAGCTGTCATCATGCTTCCAGGAAGCCTCAGTTTCACAACCCCATTTGGCACAATAGAAATTCCCCCCATTGCCTGGCCTCTGATAATGTGGGGGCCCATTCATGGGACATGCATTGAGCTAGATTTTCTGTATCTCTCTTAAAAGATAGCTCTTCACAACCATCCCTTCTGAAGTTTAAGCAAGTTCCAAAAGTGGGTACGAAAGAACAAAGGTCTGCATGAAACTGGTGTTGTTCATCAGTAGCTAGATGACTACCACCTTCCCTGTGTCTATTATTTTTAATTTGCAAGTCCAGATAGGGGGATGGTGAGGGTTGTAGGCTCTTATCCCATTATAGAGAGGAAGGAAAAGAATGAACATAATGTTCTGGGTTAATGATCTCTGGTCAGTCTTTCCTTTTCCTCTTTTATAGTTTATTTTCTCATAGAAAACATCCTGATTACATTTCCTCTCCCCTCTACTTCTCTCAGTTCCTCTACTCAACTCCTCCCTTCCAGATCCATTCCATTTCTGTCTCTCATTGGAAAAGAACAGGCTTCTTCTAAGAGATAACAACCAAACATGACAAAATAATATATAATATGATGAAGCAAAACCATCACATTGAGGCTGAACAAGGCAACTCAATAGAAGGAGGAGAGCCCCAAGATCAGGCACAAAAGTCACAGACCCACTCATTCACACATGCAGAAGTCCCATAAAAATACTAAGCTGAAAGACCTGAAGACATGGAAGACCTTTGCTTGTTGCTTCAGTTTCTGTGAGTTCATAGGAGCCTTGCTTAGTTTGTTCAGAGGGCCTTGGTCTTCTGTTCTGGGGTCCGCTATTCCTTCTGGCTCTTACACTCTTTCTTCCTCCTCTGTCATGAGGTTCCCTGAGTTCTGAAGGGAGAGATTTGGTGGAGATATCCCATTTAGAGCTGTATGTTTCAATTTCTTCTTCTTCTTCTTCTTCTTCTTCTTCTTCTTCTTCTTCTTCTTCTTCTTCTTCTTCTTCTTCTTCTTCTTCTTCTTCTCTCTCTCTCTCTCTCTCTCTCTCTCTCTCTCTCTCTCTCTCTCATGTCTGGCTGTGGGTCTCTGCATCTGTTCCCATAGGAAGCTTCTCTGATGATAGATTACTGAATAAGGCATTGATCTATAAGTATAGCAGAACAGGTGTCATTTTATTGTTTTTTTTTAAGACCTGTAGTATCTGGTTTTGCTCTAGGTTTCTGGGCTATCTAGTCTCTGGTTCCTGGTTACCCAAGTAGAGTTGGGTATGTGTTCCTTCTTGTGTCAAATCAGACATTGGTTGGCTACTTCCATGAGTTCGTTGCCACCATTGTCCTAGCATATATTTCAGTCAGGACAGATTGTAGGTCAAAGATAGATGGCCGGGTTGATGTTTATATTTCTCTTTTAGTAGCCTGCAGAGTACCTTCCAACACCAAAGACACTAGAATGTAGGGATGAAGGCTCCATGTAGGCACTAGCCCAATTTCTTCATGTTCAATGAGTTGTGTGGGTGTTGTCCTCAGCAATGGGAACAAACCCTCAGTTTGCGGAGAGCAACCTATTTTCTTGACAACAGGCCTGAATTGTTTGAGGACCCCCTTGGCCAACAACTCATCTGAATGCAACCCAGTCCCTCTACTGGAAGCCTCATATAATAACAAGAGATTGCCAGGCCAGTTGTGATTTCTTAGTCTTTCTTAAAACACCTACCAGAAAAATTGTCATGCTAAATGATTAAATGTTAACAACAAAAACAACTTGGCATAATTGGGAAAAGAACCTGAATTCCCATTATCTTAATTTTTACACAACACTCTAGTTTAATCAGGCAATAAAAAGAAAATTTAATTGTGAAGGGAAAAAATAAAATTATTGTTGTTTCCACTGGATGAAACTATAATGGTTAGAAAGTCCAAAATTTTTAACTAAACTAAAGAGTGAATGATGAGCTGAGCAGGTCTCTATGACTTTCAGCATACCTGGGATATTTCAAATTCAATGTCACACCTCCAGTGAAGTAAATATTAAAAAAATATTTTTGTTACATTGTTTAGTAACAAGATATAGCCAAGCCAGTAGGGACTCAATCTCCCCCATTATCAGGAGACCTCATGAGGATCCCCTTCATATATTTTAGGAATTCTTCAATGCACTAGATTTTTACACCAACCCTCAACTGCTCCTCAATTCCAGCTGTCTCTCCCCAGATTCCCTCCCTCAACTCCATTTCTCTTCACTCTCCCCACCTGATTCCCCATTCCTGTCCCCCAACTCCCAGTCCACCCATAACATCTATTTCTCCTCCATCACAGAAAGATTCATGTATTCCTCACAGTCCCTTCTTCTATACCTAACCTCTCCGAGTCTATGTATTATAGGTTGGTTATCATTTAGCTAATGGCTGATACCCACACATAAGTGAATACATACCATATTTATTGTACTGGGCCTGGGTTACCTCACTCAAGGTGTTCCCCCCCCTAGTTCCTGCAAATTTCATGATGTCATTTTTTGAGATAAGGTCTCTCTGTGTATCTCTGGCTGTCATAGAACTTGCTTTGTAGACCAGAGTGGCCTTGAACTCACAGAGAATCACCTGCCTCTGCCTTCTGAGTGCTGGGATTAAAGTCATGCACCATCATTGCCCAGCTGATGATGTTATTTTTAAACAGCTGAGTAACACTCTATTGTACAAATTTACCACATATTCTCTCATATGGAACACATACACACATATGACATGAACTAAGAAGGCAGCTACTTGTGCTGAGAAAGAAAATAACAATAAAATGAGTGGCAAATGTGGGAAGTAAAGGAGCAATCACCAGTAAAGTACACTGGTACACACATATGAAAACATCACACTAAATCCCATTATGTTATGCAGTAATTTAAAAACTAACAATAATTAGTAGAAAGAAAGCATTAGTCCTGAGTGCTGTGGTCTGTACAGATTCAGTTTTGAAACATGAATTTTCTCATTTTCATATGAACATCTAATCCCAGAACATTTGTCTATATCCACATCTTAGACAGTCTTAGGCAGCTCATCACAGAACCAGGGGGCCATGCATGTATTAAATGTTGATTTTTAAATATTCCACAAGGTCCAGAGAACACCAACCCTGTGTACCTCACTTCAAGTACTAAACAACATCTTTCATCCTCCACACTAAATAATTGCCCTACATTTTGTGCTGCTTGCTCTGTATTCCACATCATCTAAAGGTGTTTCCTCAGCCCACACTCATCAATGAGCTCTCCCACTGGCAATACATATTCTAGAATGCAGCCAAAATATATGAGCATGACAATGGAATGGAACAGCTTACACATTGAACACAGGCCTTATCCCAGTTACTAATGGGTTCTAAGTTACTGAACACAGTGCTGATTTGGAGTGACTACTGGGTTCTAATATAAGCAGAAATGAATAGATAATGAAGGATAAAGTTGAAGGAGTAGGTCATCAGAAGGAACTGACTTCAGAAAAGCAGTTCATGTTTCATAACTCAAATATTAAGCTTATTTCTCATGGAGAATGATGGCCTGGGCATTACTGGACACAGTAATAGCCAAGGAATTTTAGATTTGACCTGATTATTGGAGCTTCACACAATGGAGAGCAGGAATACTGGTTGGTTATTTGGTCTCTGTGACTGGTGTAGCATGCACCATACTGTTCATGCTCTATGAATGGTGGATGCCGTACACATGAGGCTTGGGAATAGAACACATAGTGTGTCCACAGGAGCTCTGATTGTCATGGGTTGTTTCAATTCTTTACCTTCACATCCAGCTGTGGATCTTCTGACACATTCCACTGACATCATTTCTAAAGTTGTTCAAACAAACAAAGACTCTGGCCTGGCACCAATCTGCCCAACACTGCTTTTTCCCATGGGCCTCAATGTCTAGGGATATGAGTTGATGTCATAGGACCTGAGGCTGAGATGTCCTCAGATATTTTCCAACCCATTTTTTACTCTGTGTGACATCAACTGCAAGCCTAGGTCAGAAATGCTGACATTCTCCAGGTAGTGAGCATCTGGAAACAAGGCATCTCACCATAAGTGATCTAAGATGCAGACATAAAAGCAGATGTGTATACATGGTTATCCATTTGATAACTATTCTGCACCTACAGACCACACTGGCTTAGAGATTTGGAGGCAGGACCTGATGCTCACTCTGCATTTTTCTTCTGGCTCCTGAACATCCCCCTCCTCATGTCCAACCTCACTCACCCCAAGTGCTTTTGGAGAATGAAGCAGAATGATGACAAGCCTGGAGAGGGTGACAGGTTTTGTCTTTTACCTTATTGCAGTGCAGAGCAGTGAAGTGCAGGTGGACTTGAAAGAGTATTTCAGGTTTGCCCTGGATGAGCTGTAAGTGTGTTTGCATTTTTCATGTAAATGTCATGATATATAATGCAGGATAGGTATGTGAATGGGCAGAGCAATGCTGGGAGCTTCTGTCCTTTTCTCCCAATCTTATCACCAAGAACTAACACAAAATATGTTTTGATTTTTAATAATCATTGTTTTCCCACTATCAAGCTGTGAGACTTTAATTTTTTTTCCAATTAGCCTCCATTTACAAGGCAGAAAGCCAAGTTGAAAACAGCATTCTTTACTTTGGTCTATCATAGGCAGCCTTCCTTTTCACAGGTGACATTGTGAGGTAGACAGTGGTGTCATAAGAGAAGAAACTCCAGACTACTCCAATGAGTTCAGTAGTCACAAGAAGCATTCAAGTCTCTTCCCAAGTCTGCTAATGTCACATGTATCAGTGTGTGACTCCTAGTGCAGATGTAGGGTCTCTAATATTTGTGCCACTCGTTCACTGGGGCAAGTATCCATGTAGCCAATTAGTTAAGCTTTCAGATACTCTGCATGTGATCACTCCACACCTCTGAAGCTACGATGGGGAGCATGTATGAGATCTATGTACTGTGAGGTACGTGGGTGTGTCCTTTGTCTTTCCCTACCTTGAACACATGCACAGTTACAGACTTATGGGAATTGCAAAGGCCAGGTATATCTCTGTCTTCAAAGTCAAAAAGGAATGTCGGCATTTCAAATGTTGTGTTTTCATTCTGAAAAAGAATATCACTTATTGTGGTGACAGTTTACTCCCCTTCTCACTTGCTATACTGACAGGTGCTGCCTGTGGTAGCTGTCAATATTTAAGAACTGGGATGTAGAGGCTACACACTGGGTCACCTCTGATACTGTAAATGATGTGTGTGTCTGATGTTTTTAAGTCTAAATGTTTTATTCTCTGATACTTACATTTACCTCTATTCCTCTTTTCCTTGATTTGATTTTTTTATTAAGGAATTTTTTTTATTAATTTTGCATACCAACCACATATCTCCCTCTCTTTCCACCTCCCACCCCTCCATACTCACCCCTCCTAAACCACTATTCATTCCCTCCTCCAACAAGGTGTCCTCCATGGGGAATCAGCAGAGCCTGGTACATTCAGTAGAGGCAAGTCCAAGGCCCTCCCGCTGCATCAAGGCTGTGCAAGGTGTCCCACCATAGGTAGTGTGCTCCAAAAAGCCAGCTCATGCACCAGGAAGGGATCCTGCTTCTACTGCCAGGGGTCCCTTAATCAGATCAAGCTACACAACTGTCTCCTTATGCAGGGGGCCTAGTCCAGTCCCATGCAGGCTCCACAGCTGTTGGTCAAAGTTCATGAGGTCTCACTAATTTGGTGTGGTTTTCTCTGTAGGTTTCTCTATCATGATCTTGATGCCACTTGCTCATAGAATCCCTCTTCTCTCTCTTCAACTGAAATCCTGAAGCTTGGCCTGGTGCTTGGCTGTGGATCTCTGCAAGTGCTTTCATTAGTTACTGGATGAATGCTATATGAATACACACAGGGTATTCACTGATGTGCTCACTGGGGTAAGCCAGTTCAGGCACCCTCTCCACTATTGCTAGTAGTCTAACTGGGTATCCTTGAGGATTCCTGGGAACTTCCCTAGTACTCAGTTTCTATCTATCCCCATGATGTCTCCCTTTATCATGGTATCTCTTTCATTGCTCTCCCACTCCATCCCAATTTCAGCTTGACCATTCTGTTCCCTTATGTTCTCTTGATTAATTTTTTAAAGTAATCATTTTCATAATATTGAGTTTTCCTCTCTCTCTCTCTCTCTCTCTCTCTCTCTCTATATATATATATATATATTATATATTATATTTTTTTTTTTTTATATTATATATATATGTATATGTATATACATAAATGTGTGGAAGATTTCCCTGTCTACTAATGATATATTCAGTTTCTTCATTATTTTAAAGTTTTCATTATTTATGTCCTTCAAGTTTTTATTAAGTTTATTTTACCATATTTCTGAGGCAATTGTGAATGAGGTTTTCATAAATTCTTTCTCAGTAAATGTGTTCTTTGTATGTAGGGAAGCAACTGAGTTTTGTGGTAATTTTGTATTCTTCCATTTTGATGTAAATATTTTCTGTGGAGTGTTTAGGATCTCCAATATGGAAGCCTGTTGTTGGTTTCTTTATTACTTTTTGTCTATTTGGGGGCCCCAGCACCCAGTTTCTAAATAAATACATGGAGTCTTTTTGTTACTTGTGACTACTTGGCCTTAGCTTGGCTTTTTTTAGCTAGTTTTCTTAACCTAAAATGTCCCCTTTACCTTTTGCCTCTGCCTTTTTTCTTTCTCTATTTCTGTATTTCTTTCTTTACTCCTGACACTGTGGCTTGGTTTGTAGCTGGATGGCTGGCCCCTCAAGTCCTCCACTCTTCCTTTTCTTACTTCTCAATATTTTCTTCCAAAATTTATCCTCCTTTTTATCCTGTCTGTCTGACAGCATTTTCTATCCTTTCTCTTGCCTAGCTACTGGAACTAAGCACTTTATTAGACCAACTAGACAGGCAAAGTAACACAGCTTCACAGGGTTAAATAAATGTAACATAAAAGAATGCAACACATGTTTGCATCATTGAAACAAATGTTCCACAGCATAAACAAATGTAACACTTCTCAAAATAATATTTTACAATGGAAGCATATCTTCTTCAAGGGAGGAAACTTCGGCTTCTTGCTTTCCTATTTGTATCCCAAGTATGTCATTTCTTGTCCTTTTGCTTTGGCTAAGACTTCAATCACTGCATAGCATAAAATGTTGGAGAGAGAAGCTGGACATAGTGGTGAAGTACTTTAATCCTAGCACTCAGGAGGCAGTGGCAGACCAAACTGTGTGGTATGAGGCTAGCATGCTTTGCATAGTATGTTCTAGGCCAACCAGAGTTACCCCGTGGTAGACTGAAAAAAAAATGGACCCCAAATGGAATGGCACTATTAGGAGGTATGGCCTTGTTGAAACAAGTGTGTCACTGTGGAGGCAGTCTTTAAGGTCTCTTTTCTCAAAATTCCTAAGTGTGACATTCAGTCCACTTCCTGTTGCCTCTGAGTCAACATGTAGGCTTCTCAGATCTAGCACCACATTCCGCCATGCTCCCCATCCTGATGATAATGGACTGAACCTCTGAAACTATAAGCAAGACACCTCAATTAAATGCTTTTATTCATAAGAGGTGGCATGGTCATGGTGTCTCTTCAGATCAATAAAACCCCTAACTAAGATACCTTTTATGACTCTGTCCCATCCTTACTCCCAAAATGGACTATATGAAAGCCCTTATGTTTTTCTTGGTTTTAGCTGAAATAGCGAGTTTCTTTCTGTTTATTACATTGTTGGCTTCTTGTCACAAATATTATTACAGTGACAGTTATATTTCAGTTTGCTCTGTTGCTGTTATAAAACCTGACCAAAAGAAACTTGTAGAGGATACATTTTTACCTTACTTTCCTCTCCTGATGACAGTTCATCACTGAAGGAAGACATGTCAGAAACTCCAGCAGGAGCAGAGGCAAGAACCATGGAGGAACGTTGCCTACTGGCTTGCTTTGAACAGCTTGCTCAGATTGATTTTTAATACAACCCAGGTCTATCTGCTCAGGGATGGTATGGCCCACAGTGAGTTTTGTCCTCATATATCAATCAACAATAAATAAATGCCTTCAAAGACATGTCTACAAGCCAATCTGATGGAGGTAACTTCCCCCAAAGACTTTCTATTCCAAGATATGTCTGTGCTTGAGTCTCGTGGACAAAAATTAACCAGTGTAGTATAGTATCCTTTTATTCTTTTTTTTTTTTTTGTTTTTTTTGAGACAGGGTTTTATAGATGTAACCAACCGTCTTATTAAATAAGAAACACAGAAACAATGCAAAAGAGAAAGCCGAGAGGTCAGAGCTCAGAGCTAAAATCTCACCCTTCCGCCTGGGGTGTCCCGAAATGAGGGCTCTATTTCCTGTCTGTTCGTCTATTTAAAGAGACAGAACAAGCCACAGCTATCTCACCTCACCAGTTCCTCAGCTGGTCCTGTTTCCTCAGACTGGAAGCTTCTGTGTCCTCATCCCAATAGCTCTCAGCTGAACTGTGTTGCTCCAAAGCCTGAAAGCTTAACCAGCCAAATGCTTCTAGTTTCTGGTCCTCACGCCTTATATATCTTTTTGCTTTCTACCACCACTCCCTGGGATTAAAGGCTGGCTTTCTGGGATTAAAGGAGTGTGTCACCACCATGCTTGGCTATTTCCAATGTGGCCTTGAACTCACAGAGATCCAGAGGGATTTCTATCTCTGGAATGCTAGGATTAAAGGCGTGTGCCACCACTGCCACACTCTTGCTATGGCTCTAATAGCTCTGACCCCCGGGCAACTTTATTTATTAACACAATCAAAATCACATTTCAGTATAATTAGATTACCATCACAGGGTTTCTCTGTGTAGCTTTGCACCTTTCCTGGAACTCACTTGGTAGCCCAGGCTGGCCTTGAACTCACAGAGATCCGCCTGCCTCTGCCTCCCGAGTGCTGGGATTAAAGGCATGCACCACCACCGCCCGGCTTATTCTTTTCTTATTTTGGGCTTTTGAAACAAAAAGAGGTTGAAGTTTTGTCCCAAGTACTTTTTGCATCTAGCCAGATGGCACTGTGATTCATTTCTTTTTTAATTTTTATTTTTAATTTTTTAAGAAGAGATTTTACATTCATTCTTCTCAACAGAAGAATCTCAAATGGCTGAAAGACATTTAAGGAATTGCTAAACATCTTTAGTCATCAGGGAAATGCAAAAAACAAAATGACTCTGTGATATCATCTTACTCCTGTCAGAATGGCTAAGATAAAAAACACTGAAGACAGCTTATGTTGGAGAGGATGTGGAGCAAGTGGAACACTCCTCCACTGTTGGTGGGAATGCAAACGTGTACAGTCACTTTGTAAATCAATATGGTGGTTTCTTAGAAAATTGGGACTCAGTTTCCCCCAAGACCCAATTATACCACTCTTGGGCATATCCCCAAGGAATGCTCAATCATACCACAAGGACACATGCTCAACTATGTTCATAGCAGCACTATTTGTAATAGCCAGAACCTGAAAACAACCTAGGTGCCCCTCAAGTTAAGAATGGATAAAGAAAATGTGGTACATATACACAATGGAGTACTACTCACCAGAGAAAAACAATGACATCATGAAGTTTGCAGGCAAAGGGGTGATTCATTTCTTAAGCCATTTATGCAATACATTACATTTACAGATTTCCTTATCCTGAGCCATTCTTGTACCTTTAGAAAGAAGCCTAGGATCATGGTGAATGATTTCATCTAAGGAGTTGTTTTAAAAGTACTATATTAAGTGTCTTTAAATAGCTGGTCATGATGGAGTTTGTCTGTAATCCCAGGACTCTGGAGGCAGATATAAGCAGTCTCTGGTGAATTCAAGACCAACATTGTCTGTATGTTGAGTTCCAGGATAGCCAGGGAGACATAACTGACCCTGTCTCAAAAAGATATGAGAGTGTTTTATTAAATGACTATATTAATTTTGTTTTGTATAAATCTTATTTGGATATCAGGCTGACACTGCCTTCATATACATATTTAGATAGTACTTCAGCCATTAGCTTAATAGCATTGGTGTTAGTTATTGGAAGCTTTATTTGCATCCAGCAGTGACTGTTACTAGTCTTGCGAGTTTTTAGTTGGAAGATGGATTTTTTTTAAATTACTGTTTCAATCGCAATCCTTACAGTAGATTTGCTTAAGGTGTTTGCTACATCTTGGTTTAATTTTCCTACCAGATAACTAAAGAAAATGCAACAAGAATGTCATTCAAACAACCCTCAGAAATTGAAAGGAAAATAATAAAACAATGATATTTTAGAAACTCACTATGTCCCCCACACCAAAACCAGATAAGGAATCATCAAAACAGAAAAAAAGTAAAAGGCAATTATTTGCAAATATCACTGATGTACTTAAACCAAATATTCTCCAGAAAATACATGCAATCCAAATTCAAGTATGTATCAGCAAGATCCACTGTGGACAAGGTGGCTTCATTCCAGTGTTGGAAAGATGGTTTAACACCAAAACTCAGTGAATGTCACAGATAGCTTTAATAGACAAGGCAGAAATACATGATCATCTCAACAGATGCTGAAAAGGCATCTGACAATTTACACTATCCTTGAAACATTAGTTATAGAAGGATAATGTCTCAATGGGAAGTAGGCTGCACAGGACAAACCCATGTCCAGGATAACTGAGAACTTTCCCTTAGAAACACCGAAGGAGGGAAGATGCTCATTCATATATCACAAAAGTAAGTCTTGCTCATATTCTGCTAAAACAATAAGCCCAGAAAAAAGAACAGAATGAATCAAGAAACAAAGTCACACTTTGTCACCAGCAGATGGTATGAACTTGTACATGAGTTGGTCAATACTCTGTGAGTGTCTTAGACTTAATGAATACCATCAGGACACTCTCATTAACTTTTTGGGTTTTTTCAAGCTCTCAAGCATCTCCTGTTTTTCCAACCTTACAACACAGGGGAATTTGTCAAGCTATATCTGAAAATGCCATTGAATGCATGATAATCCTTGTATTAACTACAAAGCTTTCATCTATAGAGCCTTATCTATACTAAATCCTGTGCCCTTATTTTCAGAATAGCACCTGAAAACTACCAGTTTGCTCTGCCTTTCGCTTTTGCAGTGGAAGAAATTAACAGGAATCTATATCTTCTACCAAATTTGTCTCTCACATTTTACATCATCACTGACAATTATGATAAACAAGTATTTCAAAATATTGCAAAATGGTATAGACTTCCCCTTAACTACATCTGTGAAGATATGAGCCCATGCTGTGTAGTGATTACAGTTCCAATGTCAGCACCATCCTTGAGCCTGGCACATTTTTCGCAGTTCTGCAAAGATCCACAGGTGAGGTTGTTTGGGTGGGGAATTATGGAATCTTTCTCATTGTTTGGCTAAGCCTGATGCTGAGGAGAGTATAAGGGGGGAGACTGGCTTCAAATTTATGTAAATCAAGTTCAATTATTCATGCACTCAATGGGATATTCCCAATTCATTGTTTGAGATATGGATGAGAAGAAGAATTAGCAGTCAAGGGGATATTCCTTGAACAAACTGTATAAAGTGATTTTTTTCATGTTTCTAACAGTGTAGTATAACTGTAGTAATAGGGAAAAATTGCCCTTCCTGTCCTTTAAACTGGTACTTCACACACCTCAGGGCTCTCATTGAGATTTATGACATTCCTCTTCCTCGTGCTGCTCCCTGTGTTTTATGTCCTTCAGCTCACCTATGGACCTTTCCATCCTATCCTGAGTGATCGTGAACTGTTTCCAGATCTGTATCAGATGTCCCCCAAGGACACAGATCTGGCCCTGGCCATGGTCTCTTTGGTGCTTCACTTCAACTGGAACTGGGTTGGGCTGGCCATCTCAGATGATGACCAGGGTCTCCAATTTCTCTCAGATCTGAGAGGAGAAAGTGAAGTCCAAAGAGTCTGCTTAGCCTTTGTGATCGTGATCCCAGTCAACATGGAATTATACATGTCAAGACCTGAAGTGTATAACAACCAGATTGAGACATCATCCACAAATGTTGTTATCATTTATGGTGACACAGGCAGTACTCTAGCTGTGTGCTTTAGAATGTGGGTATCACAGTGTAAACAGAGAATATGGGTCACCACCTCACAGTGGGATGTCACTACAAGTAAGAGAGACTTCACCCTTGACTCATTCCATGGGACTCTTGCTTTTCAACACCACCATGCTGAGATTTCTGGTTTCAAAAATTTTGTTCAGACACTGAACCCTTCCAAATACACAGACATGTTCCTGGCAGGACTGGGGTGGATGTACTTTAGCTGTGAAGCCTCAACTTCTAACTGTAAGACACTGGAGAACTGCTTATTGAACATCTCACATGAACGGTTAATGCTACAGAGTTTTGACATGGCCTTCAGTGATGATGCTTATGATATATACAATGCTGTGTATGCTGTGGGCCATGCTCTCCATGAAATGGTTCTTCAACAAGTAGAAAAACAGCAAATCAACACTCTGAGAGAACTGGATTCTGACTGCTCACAGGTACTGTATCTTCCAATGGATGGTACTTGGTGTCATCAATGGTATAATCCTTAAAGGGTCTCTCACATGCTGAAACCATTATTTGTCATGTATGTGGTGTTTGCCATAAGGAATGGTGTGTATAAGTGTACTCACCTGATTCTGACACCACTGTAGGCTCTGGGGACCTTGTCCCTCATGATTCTCTGAGAGCTATATTACAGGAAATAGTGCTGATTCAGTTCAATACCTACTTGTGTACCTGTGTGTGTGAGTATACTTGCGTCTGATTTCTGTATGTCTTTGTGTTTGTGTCTTTGTGAGTGTCTCAGTGCATTTCTGTGACTTTGTATGCATGTGTATAGATGTGCTGCTTTGCATGTATGAATATTTCTCTCCTGTGTTTGTTCATGACTGTGTATATGAGCATATATTTGTTGTGTGTGTCTCTTTGTGAATGTTTTTTATCAATGTGTCTCTCTCTGTGTGTTTTTTATCTTTATGTGTCTATGTGTTTCTGTGTCTGTGTCAGTACTTGATTGCTTAGGTCTGTCTGTACGTGTGTTAGTGTATATGTGTGTGAATGAGTGTGGCTGTATTATGTGTGTGCCTCTGCATGGGTGTATGTGTGGAAGTGTGTGTGTGTGTGTGTATGGTGCATATTTATATTTGGTGTTTGTGTGTATTTCTGTGTCTGTATTCGAGGGTTTCCTCTGAGAGAACTAAAATTCTAGGAACACAATAACTTTATTTATTCACATGCTTTCATTGAGTTTCTCCCTTGGGCACCTTCAATAAATTTGCCTTAGGATGAAATAAGAACATATTTTCAGACCTAAAATAAGGTAATATAAACTGAAGAGTGTTGTCTATCTTTCAGCTTCACCAATTTCTGAAGAATATGCACTTTGTTAATCCTGCTGGAGATGTAATAAATATGAATCAGAAAGAAAAACTGCAACCTGAGTATGGCATTTACCACATTTCTAATTTCCCCCATGGTGTTGGATTTAAGGTGAAAATAGGAGACTTTGAGCCATATTTTCCACATGGTGAACAGCTCCATTTATATGAAGATGTGATAAAGTGGGCCACAGGAACTAGACAGGTGGGTCTGACCAAAATGTACTGTTGCACACCTCACAGTTTTCGCCAGTGTCAAGAGGGCCATTTGGGTTTCCATGTGACTTAGTGAAATTAGATGGATGGTCATGTAAAGACTCAATTTTAAACTTCTAGTTGGTGTTTCTAGTTTTTTAAAATATGATTTTTTAAATAAATTTTTTAAAATATAAGACACACATATTATATATTTTATCATATCAGAAACTCTCTGATTTATAAACAAATATAAAACTAGATGACCAATGTTTGATATTATTCCTAGTAAAGTTATCAATATTCTCTCGGTACCATTCTGATTGCTGCCCATTGCCTTTCTTCTCTTCTGCTGAATCTCTAATCTGCATGCTGAAAATACTGAAGCTAATTGTAAGGAAAGATTTGGAACTAGGAACAGATATGCAAGTCATTAATTTATATTCTATAATTTTATTCAAGCACTTTGACCAGGATGTCCTAAATTCCCCACTTCTCTAACAATACATCACATTTTCATGGTCCACCTTAGATCTTTTACTAATTATAACTTTTTTAGACTATTTTTTTGTATGTGGATGTTTTGCCTGTATATATCTGTGTTCCATTTGAGTATGAGGTATCTAAATATGCCCGGAGAGGAATTAAGATAACGAGGAACTAAATACAATTTGACCCTAAGTGTAGGAGTGGAGGATTGAACAGCAAGTGTGATAGATTGCTGAGCCACCTCTACTGTCCTGTATCATAAATTCTAAAGGAACCCCTCAATAGAAGATCATTTATTTGCACCTTAATTCTTGCATAACTCATTCAAACAAACAAATGAACAAACAAAAAAGGTTTGTATTGTTTCCTTATGAGTTTGGACAGGCGCTCATAATCATAATAATTTGGCTTTGAGAAAATTTGTAAATAAAATATCCCATTATGTGTCCCCAGATATATACAGGTATTGATTTTTTTCCATTTGTACTTTTTGTATTAGTCCCCTTTTCTCCATCAGCAAGCACCCTTTCCTCTTCAGCCCGTGAAGACAGGGGAAGCCGAACACCAGCTGTTCAGTCTCCCTTACATAGATCTCCTAGCATCCAAAGATGTTGAAGAGTTAGGTTCTGTTATTGGTAAGTCACTCAGCTTGCAAGAGTTTGCTGCGGAAGCCCTAGATGCCCACATCAGCTTAACACTCTTACCAAATATATTTCTGAAAGTTCTAGTTTCAACTTGTAAAATTATCCTTGTCTGTTTGTTAAATTATCATGTCTAGGTATTGATTTTGATGTGTCTGGTTTTATATTATCTGAACTACATTGCCTACTACAATGTTGTGTGTTGAGTTTGAAAGGGGTTTATGTCCAGAAAGTGTGCAAAGTTAATCTGAAATGATATCTCAAGTTGCTCAGATAGAGTTAAATCAAGAGTTAATTTTCTATTTTCACAGTGATGAGAAACTTATGCTCAAAGAAGAGAGCAAATGGGTTAAAGTTTTAGCTAATGGCCTGTTCCCCTAGATCAGAGGACAGCAATGAAATCACAAGTCTGCTTCTATCAGGCCTAACTTGAACATTATAAATACATCAACCAAAAGGATAGGGAGGACTCAAAACAACTCAATATGTACCGTATTCTAGATATGCAAATCTTAAGCAGAAATGGCACTTGCAAACAGTGAGGCAGCAGGACAATCATAGGCTCACATGACAGTGAACTCAGTGACATACTAAACAAAGACTTCAAATAATAATTGTAAGAATGTTGCAGAAATCAAAGAGCATACAAATAACCTCTAAGGACAAACCAATTAGACCACGAACACTTGCAAATAATAAGAAATTGAGTGAAGATGTGACAAAAATTCAATAAAGGCACAATAAAAATGAAGAATTCATAATAACTTTCTGAAAATGAAAGACACAACAATTCAAATAACAGACTGTCTAAAACTTCTTACTAAGAGAATGTCTCAAGTAGAAGACAGACTATTGGGACTTGAAACAAGACAGATAAATTTTAATTTAAACTCTGACAAAGATAAAACAATAAGGAAGGATGAAGAAAACATGAGAGACTTCGGGAACATCAGTAAAAGACCAAAATAAGAAAGCACAGGCACAAGAAGAGGACAACATGTTACAGGCATCATAGATATTTCTCATAAAATGACAGCCAAAATTTTACCAAATGCTGGGGAAATACGGCCACCCAGATATAGGAGGCAGTCAGAAGGCCTAACAGACAGGTTCAGAAAAGGATAGTTTGAATTTTTAATATTATTTAAAATCTCAATTATGCAAAATGAAGAGGAATTTTAGGTTACAAGAGAAAAGGTCAATTTCATTGAAAGTCCCCATCATAACCACAGTAGCTTTATTCATAGACACTTTAAAAGGAGAGAGTATCAATTATGTTTTTAAAACAGAGACAAAACTTCCAACTTCAACTACTATACCCAGCAAAGCTATCCTTCATAATTTTAGGAAGATTGAAAAACTTGTAATGGTGACTACAAATTGCAGGAATATATAGCTACTGGAACATCACTAAGGAAGACAATTCCACAGTGTCTTTACACTTCACACTCCTTCACACTGAATATTAAAATAAACAGTAGATGTCACAGGAATGTGTAGACTACACTAGATCACTAGACAGAAAAGCAAAGTTTTGAAATACATCAAAACTTACAAAAACACAAATTGACAATAATCACCAAATAGTTTTCATTAATAACTGAATTTGAAGAATCCCACTCTCTAATCAAAGGACACAGACAAGGAGTTTTTTAAAAACAAACAAACAAACAAACAAACAAACAATACTGTCTTGCCACTGTACTCATAAAAAAGAATAGAGTCTCTACAGTACAGGAAAAAGACCATTCCAGGTAAAGTGAATCAGAAAGAAGAAAATTGCACTCTAATCAATGAACATGGACGAAGAAATTCTCAAGTAAATACTGGCAAACAGGTCTCAACAGCACATCAAAAAGATCAGTCCCTATACACAAGATCACTTTATTACAGGGATGTAAGGCTGGTTCAACATATGCAAATAAATCAAGTATAATATGTCACATAAATATATGCTAGGATAAAAATTGTAGGCTCATTGAAAAAGATGGAGAAAAGGTCTTGAACAATGTCCAGCATCCCTTCAGAGAAAGCAAACAAAGAAACAAAAAAACTCCCTTGAAAAATTAAAAGGACATTTCTTGACAAAATAACTTTGTATAAGACAAAACATGGACAACATTGTACTATATGGAAAGAAACTCAAAGCATTCCCACTAAATTCAGAAGAGGAACCAAGTATGGTGGTGCTTTCCAGAATTAATGAGCAAATAAAAAAATAGATCAATAATATGACCAGAGGCCAATTAGACAGAGACAACTTCTCAATTTAGTTTCTCTTTTTTTCTTGTATCTCTGCTTTGTGTCAAGTTGAAAATCTAAGCTACACGATGGGTGGGTAGGGTGTTCAGTTCAGGCCTTTCAGTTTTTACACAACATATACTCCTAGGTCTTCCTGAACTTTTAGTAGTTCAGAAGCACCTCAATATTTCATCAATTTGTTCTCACATATTCATGTGTGGCCTTGTACAAAGTACTGAAAGAAATGTGTTCACTCAGGTCACGGATAGAAAGAAAACTTGTTAACTACTCAACATGATGAGATGCTATAACTATTGAAGGAGTAGTCAAACTCCTGGCCCAGCATCTGTCTGATTTTCCTCAGATGCCTTCTGCTGAGTGCAGTGTTGATTGTCACCCTGGATTCAGAAAAATCCATCAAGAAGGAATGGCAGCCTGCTGTTTTGATTGCACCCCCTGCCCAGCAAATGAGATTTCCAATGAGACAGGTAAGTGTTTACTGCAGGGAGAAATCCTTCAGACTGACTGACTTCTGCTATCCACACTGCACTTTTAAAAGGGTCTGGAAGGGTGTTGCACTGCTCTGTGTTATTCACTAGAGAAGACTGCTCAGACATAGGTTTAAGCCAAATAAAGTCATCATTAGCTGGATGTCAACTACAGTTGATGTTCAGGACCCCAGTGTAGCACTGAGCCTCTCTCAGGGTGAGATTTGAAACAAAAGAACCATGTTCTGGGTTGACATACTTCAGTTACCAAGAACAGTGAGCCAAAAGTAGATCCATAGAAGCTAAAATGCAAAGTTAGTACATTTTGAGACTTTCCCAGAACTATAAGGACTATGATGGATTAGGCCTTTGCTTCAGTTTGGCAGGTTGTGCTGCTAGGTGGTGAGTTTTATAGTCTGAGTGGTACTTCTACATGGAGTCAGTTGAGCTAGGGAGGGTCTGTGGACCTACTAAGTTCTGTGGCCCTTTTAGAGCACAAATAAAATCTATTTCTTTCCTAAGTTTGCTTTACAAGTATATGATCAATAAAAATTTCCTTATAAATAACAACCTGTGCCTTCACATACACTTTTGACTCAGTGTAAAATCATTGCTGGTAGTATCTTGTAAAAGAAAGTGTTTTGAAAAATCAAACAGCACTGTGAGGGAATTCTACACTATATCTGTCTGATGATTGTATCCCTGTAAAGGTACATGTAGAATAGATTGTAGCCACAAGTCTTTGTAAATAGTTGGTTATTCATTTATCCTCCTTGAATATATCTATGTGTTTCTGTGTGATTTATGTGCAGGAGATTGGGGAGGCCAAAATAGTGCATACAAGCCCCTGGAACTCGAGTTACAGACAGGTATAAGCTTCCTCATGGATGCTGAGTCCAAACCCTTGTTCTCTGCAGAGGTGTAAGCACTCTTAACTGTTGAGTCATCTCCTGCCACTGAAGTCATGAATCCTACACAACTTGTTCTTGCCACTGCCCACAAACATTGCTGACAAAGAAAGGTATTGAGTCATGTAGCAGGAATCTTAGAAGGTCTTATTAATAAAATCAATCCTGAAGCCAGATATTGTGGTGAACGCTGGAAGATCAGAGAAGCAGAACAAGGAACAGCTATTTTACCTTGCCAGTTCCTCAGCTGATCCTGTTTCCTCAGGCTGGATGCCTCTTAGTCCTCATCCAGAATTGGTCTCAGTTGAACTGGAGCTCAAAAAAAGCCTAAAAGCTTAACCAGCCAAATGCTTCTAGTTTCTGGTCTTCACGCCTTATATATCTTTGTGCTTTCTGCCATCACTCCCTGGGATTAAAGTCTCACTTCTTGGGATTAAAGGCGTGTGTCACTATGCCTGGCTGTTTCCAATGTGGCCTTGAACTTACAGAGATCCAGAGAGATTTCTACCTCTGGAATGCTAGGATTAAAGGCATATGTTCCACCATTTTCTAGCCTTTGTATCTAGTGGCTGTTCCGTTCTCTGACTCCAGGTAAGTTTATTAAGGTCCACAATATTTTGGGGAACACAATACCACCACAGAGTCACCATATATTGGAATGGTAAATAAGTATTGTGTGGTGGTGGGCATGCTTTTTATACAGCATTAGATGAATTGTTAGTATTTTGTGTTGTCATTTAGCTGACAGGTATGTGGGGAAGACAGCATGAAGATGTGAATTCAGGGTGGTACCATAAGGCTGCAATGGGAGCCTGCTAAGGAAACTTTGGGAGGATGCAAGTGCTGTTACTTCCATGTGAGGGAGATTCTCACAGAAGTGACACTTTAATCCAGAGAGTGATGGCAGAAAGCACAAATCAAAACAACTCTGAGATACCACCTTACTCCTGTCAAAATGACTAAGATCAAAAACACTGAAGACACTTTATGCTGGAGAGGATGTGGATCTAGGGAAACTCTCCTCCACTGCGGGTGGGAATGCAAGCTTGTACAACCACTTTGGAAATCAATATGGTGCTTTCTTAGAAAATTGGCAATAAATCTTCCCCAAGATCCAGGTATACCACTCTTGGGCATATACACAAGAAATGCTCAATCATACCACAAGAACACTTGCTCAGCTATGTTCATATCAGCACTGTTTGTAATAGCCAAAACCTGAAAACAACCTAGATGCCCTTCAACTGAAAAATGGATAATTGTGGCACATATACACAATGGAATACTACTCAGCAGAGAAAAAACAATGACATCATGAGGCTTGCAGGCAAATGGATGGATCTAAAAAAAATCATCCTGAGTGAGGTAACCCAGACTCAGAAAGACAAATATGGTATGTACTCACTCATAGGAGGATACTAGACGTGGAACAAGGATGTCTGGACTACTGCTCACATCACCCAGCAGGCTACCTGGAAAACAGGACACCAAGAAAGACAGGAGGATTGCACAACGACGGAGAAATGGCTGAGACCTACATGAACAATCTGGACATGAATGGGAATAATGAAGGGTGAGGGTAGAGGGAAAGAGAGCCTGTGGGAACAGGAGATCCCAGCTGGATCAAGAACAGAGAGGGAGAACAAGGAATAGGAGACCATGGTAAATAAAGAACACATGAGAAAAGGAAGAAACAAAGTGCTAGAGAGGCCCACAGAAATCCACAAAGATACCCCCACTATAGACTGCTGGCAATGGTCGAGAGACAGCTGGAGCTGACCTACTCTGGTGATGGGATGGCCAAACACCCTAATAGTCATGCCAGAAACCTCATCCAATGACTGACGGATATGGATGCAGAGATCCAAGGCTAGGCATCCGGGTGGAGCACCGGGAGTCTAATCAGCAAGAAAGAGGAGGGTTTATATGAGTGAGAATTGTTGAAACCAAGGTTGGATAAAGCACAGGGACAAATAGCCAAACGAATGGAAACACATGAACTATGAACCAAAGGCTGAGGGGCCCCCAACTGGATCAGGCCCTCTGAATAGGTGAGACAGTTGATAGGCTTGATCTGTTTGGGAGGCATCCAGGCAGTGGGACTGGTCCTGTGCTCATTGCATGAGCTGGCTCTTTGAAACCTGGAGCTTATGCAGGGACACTTGGCTCAGTCTGGGAGGAGGGGACTGGACCTGCCTGGACTGAGTCTACCAGGTCGATCTCAGTCCTCCGGGGAGGCTTTGCCCTGGAGGAGGTGCGAATGGGAGGTGGGCTGGGAGGAAGGGGAGGGGAGCAGGAGTGGGGAGAACAAGGGAATCCGTGGCTGATATATAGAACTGAATGGTATTGTAAAATAAAAGAAAAGAAGAAAATTATAATTTCAAAAATAAAAAAAGAGTCTGAGGCAGGAGGATTGCCACAAGTTTAAGGCCAACTACATATTCAGTTCCAGGCCAGTTTGGGCTAAATAAGTAAATAAATAAATAAAATTAGAAAATAAAAAAATTAATTGTAGATGCATAAATTTATTTATCATAATTACCATGACTACAAAAGGCTAGAAGTTATGCACCTAGCATTATTTTCCATCACACTAATTTTGTGTGTTCCAACTTTGATTGGATTTTAATTTTTTCTCAATATTAGGAAGATGGTAAATTAATGTCTAATAGTTGCAAAATATGACTACCATCTGACTAAAGCAGATTAATCTACATAGGCATATGTTGATGCACACTATAGAATCTTAGATGCATAGGGGTTAATTTCCCTGTAAAGTAATAATGGCACTTTCTCTGACTGTGTATGAGAATGCTTTTCATTAACACTAATTTAAAAATAAGGTTTACTTAATATGTCCAAGTTGCATTGCATTAGTTAGGTGTGCATTTGTATATTAATAACATGAAACAATTTATGCTTTAGAAGAATATGAAAACTCAGATTTTAAGATTTTGTTTGTTTTACTGTGGATATTTTCTTTTTTTAGTTTTTTTTCAAATTAAAGGACATAAATATCTGCTTACTGGTTATTTGAAATCAGTTTTACAATGTAACATTTATTTTACATAATTACACTATGTCATACTGAAGCTGTAAAATAGCACAAACTTTTAGTTGTACAAGGTATATTGACCAATTATCAAAACTGTATTTTTCAGAAATGGCACAGATTTCCTGCATGTTTTAAAACTATTTGCAGTAATTTCTTTAAGTTTTGCATGTGTTATCAGTAATATTTATACATGTTCATTTATTATCATGACATCAGTTTCTGTTTATGGTGTAGAAGATGATAATTCATCATATTTAAAAATGTGCAGCAATTAAACCATGGAATGTAACATGTCCTCCTTTCTTTTTTTTTCTTTTTCTTTTGGTTTTTGGTTTTATTTTTCGGTTTCTCTGTGTAGCTTTGCACCTTTCCTGAAACTTGCTTTGTAGACCAGGCTAGCCTCGAACTCACAGAGATCTGCCTGACTCTGCCTTCCGAGTGCTGGGAGTAAAGGCATGCACCACCCCTGCCCGGCGACATGTCCTCCTTTTTACTTTAATCATATTAATTGTCCAGTTTAGTACAAGTCATGTGCAATAAGAACCAAGCATCTTGGTGGTTCATGCCTTTAATCAGAGCATTTGTAAAGCACAGACAGGTGAACCTATGTTTTCAAGGCAAGCATGGTCTACAGAGAAATTCTAGAACATTAAATAAATATATTGAGTATTCTTCTAGAAACATCTTTTTAGATTCTCTTACTTTATAAGTAGAACTAGTAATACAATATAGTTTGGAAATAACTTTTAGTGCAAATTCATACATAATATTTGGGGAGGATATATACTACTCTTGGGTTGCCCACAGTGTGCTTGTTTCTTGGTTCCCAGGAGAACAAAATGTCAAGCTGTAAGCCTGTGTGCTCACAATGAGATGGAGAACCATCATGCCATTCAGTTTTGCATTGATGTGTACATAGTGCATATAAATACAAAGGAGTCCTTATTTGTATCATATGGTCTCTGTAGATGTAAAAAGGCTTTTAAAAATAATATAGTTTTATTAAAATTGTCTGCTCAAAATATTGAGCCTCATATCCCATTGGTTGGTAGAAAATAGGAGGTTTCTGGGCCAGAATGCTCATATTTTGAAGACATTTTGAAAGTATTGTTTCTTGTGAGTGGGTTATTGAAGGGTACAGTGTGGAGAGTGGACAAAAAGTGCTTTCTGTAAACGTCCTCTATCTAGAGCATTGCAAGTGAGCAGGTGCATTAAATATAGAGTTATGATGTCATTTAACTTCAGAATATCTCTATTTACTTTTTTTCCATGTTACCTGTCTATTATTGAAAGTTGGGTATTGAACTCATCTACCATCTCTGTCCTAAGGTTGATCTGTCCTTTTAAATCTAAGACTGTCTCATCAGTGAAGTTGGGGAATCCTGTATTTGATGTCTATTTGATCAGCATTCTTATACCCTGTTGTTGGATTTTTTCCCTTAGTGACTAGAAAGGACACTTCACTGCCTCTTCTGAATAGGTTTTGTTGGATGTCTGTTTTGTCACATTTTTTTTTTACTTTATTAAAATACTGAGTTAATTTCACATGTATATTTGTCTCCCTACCATTTCCACATCTGACCACCACTATTACTATGTCCTATCATAACATTCCATACATACTTAAAACCAAGTAAAGGGTGGAGTTCCATCCTTGAATACTAAACAGGCATTTTAGACAACACATTCTTGGCAATGGAACCTGGACAACATTTATCAAACACAGTAGGGAAAGTTCTCACTTTGCATTATAAAAAGGACAGCCAGATATATCAACTGTTACAGAAATTAAGTAAGACGGAATTATTTCAAACTGTTTAAACCATTTTCTTAAAGAGACTTCCTCCACTGCCAGAGATCTTGAATAGCCTCCTGGTCAGTCATCCGGAAGCAATTCTTCACATAATTAATGAACTTGGCTTCCACTTTGGGAAGAGAACCATCTTTTTCTATACTTGCTTGCATTTTTGCCTTAATGTTTTCTACAGAACTAGGTCCTTTTGGTGTTTTAGGAGTCTTTTCCTGTTTTTTGAAAGACTCTTGACCCTTTGATCTTGGTGTTGATGGTTTTAAGTCTTTTCCATTTTGGTTTGATTTTTGTGCATTTTTGGATGGGGTATCTCGTACAGATTTCTTCACTTTTTCTTCAGCTTCCTCATCATCAAAATCATCATCATCATCTTCATCATCCTCATCATCTTCATCGTCATCCTCATCATCCTCGTCAAGTTTTACTTTTTTCTGCGGAACCTTGTTACCACCTCCAGGAGCAGATCGTTTTCCAGACATACTTAAAAGTTTTACATCCTCCTCATCTTCATCTTCATCTTCTGACTCTGCATCTTCCTCTACAGCTACTAGGTGCTGTCCACTGATGTGCACAGGCCCTGAACCACACTTCAACCTTAAGACCACAGGTGGTGTAATTTCAAAGCCCCCAAGAGAAACTGTTGGTTGTATAGACATTTTCAAAGTTGCCAGTGTTACTTTAATTGGACTGCCTTCATAGTTCATTGCTTCTGCCTCTACGATGTACAATTCGTCTTTTGCCCCTGCCCCTAAACTAACCGTTCTTAGTGATAACTGGTGCTCATTCTCATCATTATCCACCTTAAAGTGATAATCCTTGTCAGCTTTTAGTTCACAACAGAAAAGGTAGTTCTGAGGCCTGAGAGGGTTCATGTCCATGTCCATGGAGTCTTCCATGAGGTGGAGGCGCGCACTTCGGTGTGAGAGAAGTCGGACGGAGGGAACTGCCCACTGCTCTGCAGAACAGACACGCAGGACGGAATCACGCCAGGGGGCTGTTTTGTCACATTTTAAGATAATTGTGCCTACTTAGATTTGTGGGGATGGTCTGGTTTTTGTTTTGTTTTGTTTTCAGTACATCCTGACTGCAGTTTTCCTTCCCTGCATTCCTCCCAGTCCCCCTCTTTCCCTCTCTCCCCAGATCCACTCCTCCTCCATTTCCCTTCAGAAAAGAGCAGGCCTCCCAGGGATATCACCCAATAGGACATAACAAGATACAATAAGACTAAGCACAAACCCTCATATCGTGGCTGGGATAGGCAACAAAAACAGCAAGCTAACAACTGTTATATGTATGCAGAGAACCTAGTACAGACACATACAAGCTTTGTTATGGCTGCATCAGTTTCTGTGAGCCTCTGTGAATCTTGCTTAGTTGACTCTGTAGAACTGTTTTCATGGTGTTCTTGATCCCTTTGGATCCTAAAATTCTTCTTCCACTCTTCCATGGAGGTCTCCAAGCTCCAAGGAGAGGGACACAATGGAGATCTTCAGTTTGGGCTCGCTCTCTCACTGCCTAATGTTTAGCTATGTGTCTGCATCTGCTCCCATCAGCTGACAGTGAAGGAATTTCTGATGACAATCGGACGGGGCACCATCTATGAATATAGGGGAATACCACTAAGAATCATTATACTGATTGTCTATTATAGATCTCTGGGCTATCAGAGATAACCACCAGTTCATAGTCATCTAGACAGTGTCAAGCATGGGCTCCCTGTCCTGGCTTAGGCCTTAAATTAAACAAGTCATTAGCTGTTCAGTACCACAAATTCTGCATCTCCACTCACCTAGAATGTGTGGAAGGCAGAACAAATTGTAGGGGGAAGGTTTTGTGGCTGTGTTGGTGTGCCAGTCCCAGCACTGGAAAGCTGACCTGGTTACTAAAGATGGACAGTTCAGATCCATATCCTCTATTACTAGGAATCTCTCAGGATCACCTTCATAAAATCCAGGGAGCATCTACTGGACTAGGTTGCTCCCACAAATGCACCCCAATTCTAGTCATTTCTCCCAGTACTCTCTCCCTCCATACCTCCCCCACTCCTGTTCAGATGCCCAACCCAACTCCCCACTACTTATGTACCCAAAAATATCTATTCAATTTCCCCTTACCAGAGAGATCCATGTGTCCCACTTAGAGTACTAGTTGTAACTTGGCCTTTCTGGGTTTGTGGACTGTGATTACCATTGACTTAACAACTAATATCTACCTATAAGTGAGTGCATATCATGTTTGTCTTTTGGGGTCCATGGATTACTTTTTTCTAGTTCCATCCATTTGCCTGCAAATTTTATGATGTCACTATTTTTTCTAACAGCCGAATAATACTCCACTGCATAAATCTATACCAAATTTTCTTTATCCATTCTTTGGTTGAGGGACAACTAGACTGTTTTCAGCTTCTGGCTATTGGGAATAAAGGTACAACAAACACAGCTGAGCAAGTATCCTTGTGGTAGGATAGAGCGTCCTTTGGGTACACACCCAAGAGTGGGATAGCTGGGTGTTGAGGTATGTCCATTCCCAGTTTTCTGAGGAACTGCCATATTGATCTCCATAGTTGCTGTACAAGTTTACACTCTCACTAGCAATGGGGGAGTGTTGTCCTTGCTCCACATTCTTGCCAGCATGAGCTGTCACTTGTGTTATTGATCTTAGCCATTCTGATAGTGCAAGAAATTTTCAGTTTAGCTCTGTACCCCACTTTTTAATTAGATTATTTGTTTTGTTTTTGTCTAGTTTCTTGGGTTCTTCATATATTTTGTACATTAGCCCATTATCTAAAGTAGAGTTGGTTAAAAAAAAACTTTTCCCATTCTGTTTGTTTTTATTTTAATTTATTATATTTTAGATATTTGATTGTTTTCTAATAAGAGAGAGAAGAAGAGGCCAAGTTTGAGTGGGAGGGGAAGAGGAGAGAACATGGAAGGAGATGGTGGAGGTGAACCTATAATTAGAAAATATTTCATGAAAAAAATCTGTTTTCAATTGGAAAAATTTAAAAAGCAAATAATAGTCCCATTCTATTTGCACTAAATACTAGAAAGATACTTAAACCTGGATTTGGGGAAACAGAAGTATTTGAATTGTAAAAGCCAGTACACTAAGCTTGCATGTGTGTAATTTGTTGTGTGGTATGAATCTTCCTCCTCAATATTGTTCTGCCTTCCTCCTCAATATTGTTCTGCAGCTCTAAGTTGAGGAACTACTAATGTATTTTGGCCATGATGTTTGCAATTGAGGAGATCAACAGCAATCCCTATGTTTTACCTAATACATCCCTGGAATTCAAGGTCCACAATGTCCGACATGGTCAGAGGCACACTCTGGCCAATCTTTTTGGCTCATTTTCAGACCCTAGTTATGCCCTACCTAACTACAGATGTGCAAGAGAGGGCATGTCAGCTGCTGTACTTAAAGGACCATCATGGGCAATAACTGAATATATAGTGACAGTGCTGGACCTTTAAAAATTTCCACAGGTGAGAGAGGATGATGGAATACGACATGATGCCAGCTCTACTTGATGGTATTTCAGCTGTCTGTGTGAGAAAGGGGGAAATGAGTAGCTCTTCATGGATAGGGAAGTATGCAGACATAGTTGATACATATGTACTTTTATAGCTTAAAATAGAGATAAGGGGAAGGGTGGAGCAGGACACCACCCTATTGAACCTCTACGTATTGTCTGTACTGTCAAGGGTTATTCATTCTTAATGTGAACCCTGAGATAGTGTATGTGTTTAATTAAAAAAATCCTTAGTTTAGGGGGTGAAGTCAGCAACTAGGTGACTGGAATTAGCTATGGAGAGTCTGGATGATCCAGGAATGCAGATAGAGAGACATACAGGAAGGAGTAATGTGGGATTAAGAGTTTGGTGCTTTCTTTTATGTTTGGGATGAATGAAGAGACATGTCTATTGATGGGGCTCTGGCAAAAAGGAAGGTCAACTAGTTTGCTTCTCGCCCTCTCTGATCTAATGTGTTTTCACCCTCAAATCTGACTTCTGAGTCTTTGTTGGTAAGTAGAACAATTCAGACTTAGTTTAAACCTATACATAGCAGCCACCATGTACCCAGGCCTTGGGACTGGAAGTACCTCCAGTCTGAAGCCTGAGCAGGTGTTGGGCCACTGGCTGCAGGGATATGGGGCTGTAGACAGTACTCAAAATATCAGGAGATTCATGTGCAGCTGCTGAGCTGACAGAAGAACATCATTGTGCTTTTCTGATAAACCCATAGGAATACTGATTTGAACTTCAGAGGCGTTAAGCCATTGCTGTAGAATTGAGTTAAATTTCATGACAATGTTCTTCTTTCTGATTGTTTTTCCCTACAGCTTAGTTTTAGACCTTTTGATACTACCCTCAGTGAACAAAGAAGATTTTCTTCCCTGTACCATGTGGCCCCCAAGGACACATATCTGACACTTGGCATTGTATCTTTGATGCTTCATTTCCACTGGAACTGGGTTGGGCTGTTCATCATAGATGATCACAAAGGTTCCCAGATCCTGTCAGATTTGAGAATCAAGATGGAGAAAAATGGAGTCTGCATAGCATTTGTGGAAATGATCCTAGTCATCAGGTGTTCATTTCTGGCCACTTCCTGGAAAAATCAGGTGAAAATCCTGGAATCATCACCAAATGTGATTATTATTTTTGGTGACACTGATTCTCTATTAAGCTTAATAGTAAATCTTAAGCAGATGTTACCCACATGGAAAGTCTGGGTCCTGAACTCACAATGGGA
>NW_023504491.1:0-193035 GCF_004664715.2 Peromyscus leucopus | reverse complement strand
TCACACTCAACCCCCCCCCACACACACACAATTTTCCATGTAAATATGGAAGTGCAGCCAATATTGTACACGGCTGTGGTAGTCAGAAAAATTTTCAATTAAAATGTGACAAAAGACAAATAAGATTGTCCAGTGTATAAATGTTTGGATGTTTGTTTGTTTGTTTGTTTGTTTTTCAAAACAGGGTTTCTCTGTCATGTTTTGGTGCCTGTCCTGAATCTGACTCTGTGGATCTGGATCAAACTCACAGAGATCCACCAGGCTCTGCCTTCTGAGTGCTGGGATTAGATGCATGTGCTAACAGTGCCCAGCAAAGCTTTGGATTCTTAAGTTTGACAATCTGATTTTGATGCATACCACCCAGATGAAGGTGGATAGGAAGAACTCACATCAGATTTTATGCTTGTTATGCACACAAAGACCTTGATATAGATGCACACAAACACTGTACAAACATTGCCATTCATACACACTCTATACACATATTCATAAAAGAAATGAGTCCCATACTGAGGATCCAAATAAGACAAACTTTTAAAATTTTTAAAAGTTTATGCAGAAGATGAAATTTATTCATTGATTCATAGAAAAAGAAATTTCGACTAAACAGGGCAAGGATAGAAACTTGAGGAAAGAACAGTGTGAAGAATCTGTACTGCACGAGAGAGGTCAATGCACAATTGGGAAAGAAAGATGGGTCCACCATCATATTTGTGATTTAGATGCCATGGACAGATATGTAGCAAGTTGGATCAATCTAGAAACCAGTGAAATTACAAAGTTCAAATTAGAAACAGAATGGAAATATATTAAATGCAAATGAATACAGTAAGTTTTATAGAACATATAGAAATCCATGTTTGAAAGATGAAGTACAGAATGATGGAATTCTTGAGCAGAAATTTGATCATAGGGACTAGATTAAAGATTTAATATTTGCACAATTCTGATGATTTTGACACAGGAAACCTTATTTTATCAAGTGCTTGAGTTTGTATCTTTCATGTAAACAATAAAATTTAGTACAGAAATATAAATATGGAAGTTTGATGAATTCAAATCCCCTTTAAATTGTGAATTATTACATCTAGTCCATGTAGCATATTCAAGACTTAATCTGATATGTTAGTTATATTTAATTTCATTGCTCACAATATTTCTTCTCTTTGCCTAGAAATGAAGTGATTGCAGCCCATCAGTCACTGTTATTTTCTATTTGCACCTCATACATAATAAATGAAAGAGACTGTAGAACTCTATGAACTTTAAAATATGTAGGGATATTTTCTAAATGATTTCAGGTATAGTAATTGTTTCACGTATGTATTGATATTTTTTTGTATTATTTGAAAAGTTTTCCCAACATAAACCTGTCCCTATTTCTCCACATAGAATATTTTAATTAAATGATTGTTTTGCTTATTATATTGAGTTCTGACAAACATTATTATTTTACTTTAACTCACCAAATCAGTAGCTTCATTGAGGACAGGTGTCTGTGAAGTATAAGATATACAAAGTTAAAATGTCATTCGATTATTTAATAATTTTTATTTCAGTTTTTCAGCAATGGAAATGGAAATCAAGAATTTTCATTATTTTCTCTTATTTCAGATCAATGTTCTAGTTGCAAAACACAATTATTTACCGTTTTTGAGGATATCTCGTATATTTTCTCTCGGGATTCCATTATCAGCAGTGGTTCTCACATAGATGTCCCATAATTCTTTACTGAGACTGGTTTCTTTTGCTACATTAAGTATAAGAAGTAAAAAGAGATGATCATTAGAAATATGACTGTTTCTGAATTTGTAGATTCTTCAAATTTTATTGTCTAGACCTATATACCATTATTGATTTTTTTTAATTTTATGGCTAAACAAAATGCAATTTTTTTTTTATTTTACAACACCATTCATTTCCACATAATAGCCACAGAATCCCTGTTCTTCCCCTCTCGCCCCCCTCCCCCTTCCCCCAGCCCACCCCCATTCCCACCTCCTCCAGATCAATAAATCCCTGCAAGAAAACAATAAAGTCCTGCAAGAAAACAATAAATTCCTGCAAGAAAACAATAAAGTCCTGCAAGAAAACAATAAAGTACTGGAAGAAAACAATAAAGTACTGAAAGAAAATCATGAAAAAGCAATGAAACAAACAAAGGAAACAGTCCAAGAACTGAAAAGGGAAATTGAAAAAATAAAGAAGACACAAACAGAGGGAATGCTGGAAATAGAAAACCTGAGTAAAAGATCAGGAACTTCAGATGCAAGTATAACCAACAGAATGCAAGAGATGGAAGAGAGGATCTCTGGCATTGAAGATACAGTAGAAGAAATAGTTTCATCAGTCGAAGGAAACACTAAAGCCAACAAAGTCATGAACCAAAATGTCCAAGAAATCTGGGACACCATGAAAAGACCAAACCTACGAATTATAGGGATAGAAGAAGGTGAAGAATACCAACTCAAAGGCACAGAAAATATATTCAACAAAATTATAGAAGAAAACTTTCCCAACTTAAAGAAGGAAATGCCTATGAAGATACAAGAAGCCTATAGAACACCAAACAGACTAGACCCCCCAAAAAAGTCCCCTCGACACATAATAATTAAACAACTAAATGTACAGAATAAAGAAAGAATATTAAGAGCAGCCAAGGAAAAAGGCCAAGTGACCTATAAAGGTAAACCCATCAGAATAACACCCGATTTCTCAATGGAGACTTTGAAAGCCAGAAGGACCTGGACAGATGTAATGCAGACACTAAGAGACCATGGATGTCAGCCCAGACTAATATACCCAGCAAAACTTTCAATCATCATAGATGGAAGGAACAAGACATTCGAAGACAAAGCCAGATTTAAACAATACCTATCCACAAACCCAGCCCTACAGAAAGCACTAGAAGGAAAATTCCAACCGAAGGAAGTCAGATACACACTCGAAAACACAGGCAATAGATAAAGCCACAACAGTAAACCCCAAAGAAGGGAAGTACACACACACTACCACCAAAAATAACAGGGATGAACAATCACTGGTCATTAATATCCCTTAATATCAACGGACTTAATTCACCTATAAAAAGACATAGACTTACAGAATGGATACGAAAGCAGAACCCAACTTTCTGCTGCATACAAGAAACACATCTCAAATTCAAAGACAGACACTACCTAAGAATAAAAGGCTGGGAAAAGACTTTCCAATCAAATGGTCTTAAGAAACAAGCAGGGGTAGCCATCCTGATATCCAACAAAATAGACTTCAAACTAAAATCAATCAAAAGAGATCAAGAAGGACATTACATACTCATCACAGGAAAGATCCACCAAGATGAAGTTTCAATTCTGAACATTTATGCCCCAAACACAAGGGCACCCACATATGTAAAAGAAACATTACTAAAGCTTAAACCACATATAAAACCCCACACATTAATAGTGGGAGATCTCAACACCCCACTTTCACCACTGGACAGATCTCCCAAATCGAAACTTAACAGAGAAATAAAGGACTTAACTGATGTCATGACCCAATTGGACCTAATAGATATCTACAGAACATTCCATCCTAACAAGAAAGAATATACTTTTTCTCAGCACCCCATGGAACTTTCTCTAAAATCGACCACATACTTGGCCACAAAGCAAATCTCAACAGATACAAAACAATTAGAATAACCTCCTGTGTTCTATCAGACCACCATGGTTTAAAGTTAGATTTCAACAACAACAAAAACTACAGAAAACCTACAATCTCATGGAAACTGAATAATGCTCAACTGAATCACCAATGGGTTAAGGAAGAAATAAAGAAAGAAATTAAAGACTTCCTAGAGATCAATGAAAATGAAGACACCACATACCCAAACTTATGGGACACTATGAAAGCAGTGCTAAGAGGGAAATTCATAGCACTAAATGCCCACATAAAGAAGTTGGAGAAATCTCACACTAGTGACTTAACAGCACACCTGAAAGCTCTAGAACAAGAAGAAGCAAAGTCTCCCAGGAAGAATAGATGCCAGGAAATTATCAAAGTGAGAGGTGAAATTAATAAATTAGAAACTAAGAGAATAATACAAAAAATTAATGAAACAAAGAGTTGGTTCTTTGAGAAAATCAACAAGATAGACAAGCCCTTATCCAAACTAACCAAAAGACAGAGAGAGAGAATCCAAATCAACAAAATCAGAAATGAAAAGGGGACATAACAACAGACATTGAGGAAATCCAGAGAATTATAAGGTCATATTTCAAAAACCTCTACTCCACAAAACTGGAAAACCTAAAAGAAATGGACATTTTTCTGGATAAGTACCACATACCTAAGTTAAATCAAGACCAGATAAACTATTTAAATAGCCCAATAACCCTAAGGAAATAGAAACAGTCATTAAAAGTCTCCCAACCAAAAAAAGCCCAGGACCAGATGGTTTCAGCGCAGAATTCTACCAGATCTTCAAAGAAGAGTTAATTCCAATACTCTCTAAATTGTTCCACATAATAGAAACAGAAGGAACATTACCAAACTCCTTCTATGAGGCTACAATTACCCTGATTCCTAAACCAAACAAGGATACAACAAAGAAAGAGAACTACAGACCGATCTCCCTCATGAACATTGATGCAAAAATACTCAATAAAATATTGGCAAACAGACTCCAAGAACACATCAGAACAATTATCCACCATGATCAAGTAGGCTTCATCCCAGGGATGCAAGGGTGGTTCAACATACGAAAGTCAATCAACGTAATACACCATATAAACAAACTCAAAGAAAAAAACCACATGATCATCTCACTAGATGCAGAAAAGGCATTTGACAAAATCCAACACCCCTTCATGATAAAAGTCTTGGAGCGATCAGGAATACGGGAACATACCTAAACATAATAAAGGCAATATATAGCAAACCAACAGCCAACATCAAATTAAATGGAGAGAAACTCAAAGCAATTCCACTAAAATCAGGAACGAGGCAAGGCTGTCCACTCTCCCCATACTTATTCAATATAGTACTTGAAGTTCTAGCCAGAGCAATAAGACAACATAAGGAGATTAAGGGGATACAAATTGGAAAGGAAGAAGTCAAGCTTTCCCTATTTGCAGATGACATGATAGTATACTTGAGTGACCCCAAAGATTCCACCCAGGAATTGATAAAGCTTATAAACACCTTCAGCAACATAGCAGGATACAAGATCAACTCAAAAAAATCAGTAGCCCTCCTATATACAATGGACAAAGAAGCTGAGAAGGCAATTAGAGATACATCACCCTTTACAATAGCCAAAAATAACATAAAATACCTTGGGGTAACACTAACCAAGCAAGTGAAGGACCTATATGACAAGAACTTTAAGTCCCTGAAAAAAGAAATTGAAGAAGATGTCAGAAAATGGAAAGATCTCCCATGCTCATGGATAGGCAGGGTTAACATAGTAAAAATGGCAATCTTACCAAAAGCAATTTACAGATTCAATGCAATCCCCATCAAAATACCAACACAATTCTTCACAGAACTGGAAAGAATAATACTCAACTTCATATGGAAAAACAAAAAACCCAGGATAGCTAAAAGAAACCTGTACAATAAAACAACTTCTGGAGGCATCACAATCCCTGACTTCAAGCTCTACTATAGAGCTACAGTAATAAAAACAGCTTGGCATTGGCATAAAAACTGACATGTGGACCAATGGAATTGAATTGAAGACCCTGACATTAACCCACACACCTGTGGACATATAATTTTTGACAAAGAAGCCAAAAGTGTACAATGGAAAAAAGAAAGCACCTTCAACGAATGGTGCTGGCATAACTGGATATCAACATGTAGAAGGCTGCAAATAGATCCATATCTGTCACCGTGCACAAAACTTAAGTCCAAGTGGATCAAAGACCTCAACATAAATCCAGCTACTCTGAACCTGCTAGAAGAGAAAGTAGGAAGTAGTCTTGAACGCATTGGCATAGGAGATCACTTCCTAAATATAACACCAGTAGCGCAGACACTGAGACAAACAATCAATCAATGGGACCTCTTGAAACTGAGAAGCTTTTGTAGAGCAAAGGATACGGTCAACAAGGCAAAGCGACACCCTACAGAATGGGAAAAGATCTTCACCAACCCCACATGTGACAGAGGACTGATATCCAGAATATATAAGGAACTCAAGAAATTAGACATCAAAACAACCAACAGTCCAATTGAGAAATGGGCTTTAGAACTAAACAGAGAATTCTCAACAGAGGAAACCCAAATGGTTGAAAGACATTTAAGGAATTGCTCAACATCCCTAATCATCAGGGAAATGCAAATCAAAACAACTCTGAGATACCACCTTATGCCTGTCAGAGTGGCTAAAATAAGAAACACTGAAGACACTTTATGCTGGAGAGGATGTGGAACTAGGGGAACTCTCCTCCACTGCTGGTGGGAATGCAAGCTTGTACAACCACTTTGGAAATCAATATGGTCGCTTTCTTAGAAAATTGGGAATCAATCTCCCCCAAGATCCAGCTATACCACTCCTGGACATATACCCAAGAAATGCTCAATCATACCACAAGAGCACTTGCTCAGCTATGTTCATATCAGCATTGTTTGTAATAGTCAAAACCTGGAAACAACCTAGATGCCCTTCAACTGAAGAATGGATAAATAAATTGTGGCACATATACACAATGGAATACTACTCAGCAGAGAAAAACAATGACATCATGAGGTTTGCAGGCAAATGGATGGATCTAGAAAAAATCATGCTGAGTGAGGTAACCCAGACTCAGAAAGACAAATATGGTATGTACTCACTCATAGGAAGATGCTAGATGTGGAACAAGGATGACTGGACTGCTACTCACATCACCAGTAAGGCTACCTGGAAAACGGGACCCCAAAAAAGACACGGAGAAATGGAAGAGATCTACATGAACAGCCTGGTCATGAGTGGGAACAATGAAGGGCGACAGTCGAGGGAAAGAGAGTGGGAGATCCTAGCTGGATCAAGAAAAGAGAGGGAGAACAAGGAATAGGAGACCATGGTAAATGAAGACCACATGAGAAGGGGAGGAAGCAGAGAGCTAGGGAGGCCCACGGAGATCCACAAAGATACCCCCACAAAAGACTGATGGCAACGGTCGAGAGACGGCAGGAACTGACCTACTCTGGTGATGGGATGGCCAGACACCCTGATAGTTGTGCCATAAACCCCATCCAAGGACTGAGGAATCTGGATGCAGACATCCACGGCTGGGCCCTGGTGGAGCACTGGGAGTCTAATTAGTGAGAAAGAAGAGGGTTTATATGAGCGAGAATTGTTGAAGCCAAGGTTGGATAAAGCACAGGGACAAATAACTAAATGAATGGAAGCGCAGGATCTATGAACCAAAGGCTGAGGGGCCCCCAACTGGATCAGGCCCCCTGAATGGGTGAGACAGTCATTTGGCTTGAACTGTTTGGGAGGCAGCTGTGCAGTTGGTGCCGGGTCCTGGGCTCATTGAATGAGTTGCTGCTTGAATCCTGGGACTTATTCAGGGACGCTTGGCTCGGTCTGGGAGGGGGGACTGGACCTGCCTGGACTGAGTCTACCAGGTCGACCCCGGTCCTCGGGGAGACCTTGATCTGGAGGAGGTGGGAATGGGGGTGGGCTGGGGGAGGGGAGGGGGGCTAGAGGGGGAGAACAGGGGAATCTGTGGCTATTATGTTGAACTGAATGGGTTGTAAAATAAATTAAAAAAATAAAAAAATACTGAAGAAGGCTTATGTTGGAAGGATATAGAGCAAGGGGAAGACTGCTCCACTGTTAGTGGGAGTACAAACTCATACTTTGTAAATCAGTATGGTGGTTTCTCAGAAAATTGGAAATTGATCTTCCTCAAGACCCATCTATACACCTCTTGGGTATATACCCAAGGAATGCTCAATAATACCACAAGGGCACATGCACAACTATGTTCATAGCAGCATTATTGGTGATACACAGAACCTGGAAACAACCTAGATGCCCTTCAACTGAAGAATGGATAAATAAAATGTGGTACACATACACAATGGAGTACTACTCAACAAAGAAAAACAATGGCATCATGAGGTTTGCAGGCAAATGGATAGAACTAGAGAAAAACATCCTGAGTGAGGTACCCTGCCTCAGAAAGAGAAACAGGGTATGTACTCATTCATATGTAGATACTAGATATAAAGCAAAGGATAACCAGACTGCAACTCACAATCCAGGGAGGCAACCTAGTAAAGGGGACCCTAAGAAAGACATAGGGATCATCCAACGACAGAGAAATGGATGGGATCTACATGAGCAAACTGGGACTTTGTTTGGTGGAAGGTAATGGAGAACAAGTGTCAGGGGAAAGAGCTTACGGGAGCAGGAGGTCCCAGCTGGATAAGGAACAGAGTGGGAGAACAAGGAAAGAGACACCATGGTAAATGAAGACCCATGGGAATAGGAAGAAAGAGTGCTAGAGAGCTCCCCAGAAATCCACAAAGATTCCTCCACTATAGACTACTGGCAATGGTGTTGAGAGTGCCTGAGATGACCTGCTCTGGTGATCTGATGGCCAAACCCTAACTGTCATGATAGAACTCTCATCCATCTGAAGGAAGCAGATGCAGAGATTCACGGCCAAGCCCCAGGAGAACTCCAGGAGTCCAATCAACAAGAGACAGGAGGGATTGTATGAGCAAGAGATATTGAGACCATGGTTGGCTAAAGCACATGGATGAATAGTCAAACTAGTAGAAATGCATGAACTATGAACCAATAGCTGAAGAGCCCCCATGGAACTGGACCAAGCCCTCTGGATAAGTGAGACAGTTGATTAACTTGAACTATTTAGGAGGCCCCAGGCATAGGACCAGGAACTGTCCTTGGAGCATGAGCTGGCTTTTTGGAACCTAGGTCTATGCTGGACACTTTGCTCAGCCTAGGTGAAGAGAGGAGGGGATTGGACCTGCCTCAACTGAATCTACCAGGCTGAGCTGAATCCCCAGGGAGTCCTTGCCCTGGAGGAGATGGGAATGGGGGGAGGGCAGGAGGGGAGGGAGGGGGAGGGGTAGGAGAATGGAGGACAGGGGAATACATGGCTGATATGTAAAATTAAATTAATTATAAAATTAAAAAATAAACAAAAATAAAGTGCTTCTCCCATCAA
Source organism: Peromyscus leucopus (assembly GCF_004664715.2). NCBI lineage: Eukaryota > Metazoa > Chordata > Mammalia > Rodentia > Cricetidae > Peromyscus > Peromyscus leucopus. The sequence goes on along the minus strand of NW_023504491.1, from coordinate 183,856 downwards.
AGTGCTGAAAAACAATCTATTTTTGCAAGCTTTGCTGACTCTGATTTCTGACTCCACCATGTAACAGGATCCTCTTAAATTCTGTTTTTTTCCAATGGAAAAAATTTTACAACTCCCAAACATATTCTGTTATAGTAGTTTACTTAAACCCCCCATTTTAATTGTGGTGGTTCACTTCCACTCAATCAAGCAAAAATTCCAAATAAGAATAGCAATACAGAGAAGAAAATATTAATAGCTGCACTCAATATATAATACATGAGTTCTAGTATGTACCAAAATCATTTATGTGCTTCTATTAAAATACACCAATGGGCACAGTTGGCATTTATTTGTTGTTAGATTAGCCAGATAAGGATTAGAATTCTGAGATTGGAACAGGCAAACACAACTCTATATTTAGGATCAAACATGATGATTTCTACCTTCCCTCTCCATCTTCTTTGCTTTTAGCATCTGAAAGTGGTTAATCAATAAAGAATAGCTAGCTGGTGAGTCTTTCCAAATGGTAAAAGAACAGGAGCCATGCACAATATTTGGTAACAGTCATGAACAGAAGTGTTAATTTTTTTAACCAAGTGAAGTGATTCCCTTCTCTAAAACATCATATTCAGCATTTTTTATAAGTTTAGGATCTGATTCCTCTGTTCCCAGAAAGAGATGTTCACCAGAAAGAGATGTGCAGCTTAGCTCATACAAATGCTAGCTCATCACCCTCACCAAAAAAAAAAAAAACACTTAAACAAACAAACAAAAAGAAAGTCCCACTTAGGAAGGAAGTGATTTTATAAGTTGTGCCTTGTGACAGCACCCATCTACATGGTGCATCTCAACCCATCTTTCTCTAGGTAGAAGAAACTGACATGCAGAGAGGCTAAACTGCCAAAGACATAACCAAGAATTTCCTGGGGATGCCTGCTGTCCTGCCCTTGTTTTGCACTCTGTTCCTCACACCTGCATTCTAAACCTGTACATGTGGTTATTTCAGTTCCTAGCCCAAGATCTTATTCTCCTTGGATAGCCTTTGATGTAGCTCAAAAGGGCCTGTTACAGGCCCTAGAAGGAAGACAAAATCAAAGTGACTTTTCATATCTGATAAGGTCTATTTACCTTTGAAGGAGGAAATTTGTCAAAGATCTGTTTACAGAAACCTTAATGAAGAAGCACAGAATTTAGAAGGACACCAAGAAATTTTCAAAGGGGTGTGTGTACATCAACCCTGGAGTTAATCTCCAACATAAGTTAACTAGTGGACACATTGCAAGTCATTACTTATACCCCCGAATACCTTGAATTTAAGGTGCTACTTTGCTCTCAGGTTTAAGGAGCTTCTTCTGACCTTCAAGGAAGGACATAGCATAAGATTGAAATTCATAGTCAAGGTAGTGAATTCAGATCCAATTCCCCATATCTGAAAAGTTTAATGGTAAGGAAATTCAAAGAAAAATGCATTCTTTGAAGTGTAGCTTGTTGTTTATGACACATTAGATGAATTCAGCATGGTACTTGATATGGCAAGACAATATCAGGTGACATTTGTTGACAGGACAAAGTGGTTTGTGAGTCTATGGGTGTCTCTGTGTCTTTGGAAAACTGTGACAGGGAAACACAGGTTGGGTTCAGGAGGAAGTAGGATCTCTTCTTCTGAGACAGATATGGTGCTGTTGAGCATTTCATGAAATGCACATCCCACTGACTTGTGAATACCCCTCTGTGATAGAGTGCTTTCTTGACATCTTTATTACATTGAGTTATCAGGCACAGCAAATTAGAATGGGAAAAAATGATCATAGCCCATAATTCTAAATATTAGATCCATTTTTGGGAAATTGAGGTAGGAACACAGCTAATCATATCACGTCCACAGCCAAGAGCAGAGATAAACAAATGTACCCATGCTGCCTGTTTGCTTATACTTAGAATATAGCTTCTCCTACACAGTACAGGTTGCAGACAATGAGATGATTCTGCTCATTTTAGGGAGTCTTATCTCAATTAACAATTAATAAATCCCCACAGACACATGTTCAAAGTAAATTTGATCTATATAATTCCTCATTGAGGGTTCTTCTTCCCAGGTGACTAGTTTGATTCAGTCTGAAAATAAAAACTAAGAATCACTCTGCCCCAGCATCACTGCCAGGAGATTTCTATCTGCATTCAGAGCTGTAGTCCTCAACCTGTGGGTCACCACCCCATCGGGGTTGCATATCATTGCAATCAAATATTTGAATTATGATTCATAACAGTGAAAAATTAAAGTTAAGAAACAAGGAAACAATTATGTTTAGGGTTCACCACAACATGAGCAACTACTGTTAGTGTTATTTAAAGGGTAAGAGAATTGGAAAAATTAAGAACCATTGATCTAGAGTGTCCAGTGGAACCCTAGTGTCTATATTTCTAAATATGAATGGGCTTGCAAAGGATTTTCCTGATTATCCTTTGCTCTATAGGAAACTCGTGTTCTGTGTAGAAGACTCCAGCTGTCTGGCCACCTTTACTACCCAGTAACAGCAGACCACTTTGAGCTACTCAACAGAGAGTACAACACAACTACACACATGCTGATGACACAGATTTTAGTCACACTGAGCTCCATGACCATATCATGCTCCTATGGGCATTTGCTCATAAGCTGTGTTAGCCCCTTGCTCTGGTATAAATATGCCCAGATATTTCCTGTAGACTCTTTACCTGGAAATTATTTAACAAGTGTCCTTCTCAGTCATCATTAAGTCTATAATGTCTTATGGTTAACGAGATAAGGAGATGCAGGTACATTTTTTTTGGATTTTATATCTATTTTTCTTTATTAAGAAATTTTAGGGCTGGAGAAATGGATCAATGATTAATAGCACTGGCTGGTCTTCCAGAGGACCTGGGTTCAATTCCCAGCACCCACATGGCAACTGTCTGTAACTCCAGTTCTAGGGAATCTGACACACTCACATCAAAGCACATAAAATAAAGTTCAGTAAATTATTTTAAAAAGTAATTTTCTACTTCTCTACATACTGCCCAGAGATCACACCTCCTCCCTACACCCACTCCCCAGCCATCTTTCCCAAGCCATCCCGCATCGCCACAATCCCCAAATAGAAGTCACTCATGGGGAGTCAGCAGACCAGCACACTGAGCCTCGGCAGCTCCAAGCTACTTCCCACTGCACCAAGGCTGTACAAGGTGTCACACCACAGGCACCAGGTTTTAGAAGCCTGCCCATGCACGAGAGACAGATCCTGATCCTCCTGCCTGGGTGCCCCCCAAACAGTTCAAGCCAAACAACCATCTTCTGTATCCAGAGGACCTAGTCCAGTCCCATGGAGGCTCTATAGCCACCAGTCCACAGTTAATGGGCTTCCACTAGTATGGCCTGTCATCTCAGATGCAGGTACTTATAATGAATTATAGCATATATAAATTTCTATGATATTATTACCCTGTTTACATAAAATTTCAGAAGGAGATAAACATTCAGTTCCACACATGGAAAGAACTAAAGGATGTCCAATCAATCAGAGAGAGAACTCTGGCTTTGGATGAAAGGGTGTTGAACAGCTTCCCTTGTATCCCAGTAGAGTCTCCTGCAAAGTTCAACTTGACTTCTAGTGTAAGATGAGGAAAGCTCATTAGCAGGGAAGCAATGTCAGTTCCCATGACATCTGCAGCTCTTCCCTGGACATTCTATCGTATCCTGGAGAGCCTGGCATCCTCTGTGATGTCACCTATGTTGTGGCAATACCTCCTGCCCTTGGGAAGCTTATTCAATGTCTTCACCATTTACTGATGAACATGATGACATACAGAAGAGTCTAATTCAGAAAGAGATGGAGAGAGTAGAGAGACCAGAGAGTGACAGAAGAAAGCTGACCTTCAGCCTCAATGTAAAACATCAAGGAAGAATTGGTTAAGAGAATGGTGTAATGAGTTCTGTGCAGGAAAAGGAAGCTTCCTGGAGGAAGTGGGCTTGAGCTGATTCTTCCAGTAATGGGGCCCAGAAAGCTGGAGTCTCTGGGAACCAACAGAACTTCCCTGCTTGTCATGGCTCTTGAAATTCAAGGATTCCAGGATATTAATTGTTCTGGTTCCGAAGTCAGCAACTGGTAAGGCCAATGCTTTATGCTGGGAACTCTTGGCTTTCATTCATTTTGGAGGATAGGCATTGATGAGTGAACATGAGACCAATATTAAAGTGGGAGGGATTAATGAGGTGTGCCCACTTCAAGGCAGTTCATCACTGTACTTCAACCACAGTGGCTAACTTTAGGTACTTCCCAGCTGCTCTGTGTGTCCTGAGTTGTCAGTGAGGTGACTTGTTGAGTCTGCTGACCATGTTCTGCCCTTATATTTCTTCCCCATCAATAGTTATATGGTTAGAGTGACTTGTAAAGATATTTGGGGAACCTCTAAATGACTGGGGTGATTGGGAACTATGGCAATTTTCTCCTGACTCGTAAACACACAGGCATATGGACTCTTCAGCCAAGTTGAATTCTGAGTCTGAGGCTGTAATGAGACTTAAGAGGCTATCTCCTTGGTTACTTGGAGCACGTGTTATGAGGACAAAGAGAACCAGATTGTAGTTGTAACCAACCATCTTATTAAATAAGAAACACAGAACCAATGTAAAAGAAAAAGCCGAGAGGTCAGACCTCAGAGCTAAAATCTCACCCTTCCTCCTGCGGTGGTCCTAGCTCTCCACAAGAGAGCTACTTCCTGTGTGTATGTATTTTAATAGTCTTTTTGTTCTGCCTTCTCATTGGTTGTAAACCCAAACACGTGACTGCCTCATCAATGCCTGTATGTAGAGCCCCCCTGTTCATAAAGGCTATATCTCCAATGCTGGCTGTATCCCTGAAAACACAGAGATCTACCTAGCTCTTCTACCAAGAGTTGGGATTAAAGGCGTGTGCCACCACTGCCACACTCTTGCTATGGCTCTAATAGCTCTGACACCCGGGCAACTTTATTTATTAACATACAATTAAAATCGCATTTCAGTACAAATAGAATACCACCATATTTCCCTTTTTCTATTTTAATATAAAGAAAAAAAGCAAAAGGTTATAACTACCAAAGAAAAACTATATACAAAAGTACAATAACTATATACAATACATACATAGTAATAATTACCTAAAAATGTCTAGTCCATTTGTATTTGACAAATCAGAGAAAATAATTCCATTATCTATCCTATTTTGGTAAGTCCAAAATGTATCTAATTCACTTTCTATCCTAGTTAATCTTCCACTATAACTAACTAATCTTCAGCCATAACTAACTAATCTTCAACTCCCTCAGAGACCCACGAAGGAAATAATATTAGCTAACAAAAATAAAAACAGGAAGTGCATGCAAGCAACTTCCAAAAAAAATTGTGAGTTGACAGAAACAGCCAGCTGTCAGGACAGTCACCTGAGGTTTCTACGCAGTGTTGGGGCATCATCTTCAGCCTATAGGCTTAGGGTATCTGACAGACTTATTTGTGAAGTAGGATGTACACGAGGTCAACAGTTCAACCTCACATTGGGTGAGAGAATTCCATGTACCAGAAACACCTGAATTCCACTAGCATCATGTCATGATTCAGGATTTTAAATTCTGGAAATTGTTGATGGTTTTTGAATTCAGCTGTCCATTCTTCTTGGCTGTGTATATATGGCTTCATCTCAGCATCCCCTTTTTCTCCACATCCCTCTATTAAATGCCAGTCTACTATTGAGAGGTGTGAGCTTTCAGCTGCTGTTCCACTGCACAATAGAAGCCATCGGCCCACTGCCTGTTCAGATGCGTTTAAAAAAAAGGGCACTGTACCTTTTCTGGATTGGGAGGGCCACTTCAGGGATAGTGCCATATTGTCCTTGGCCTCAGAAGATGCCTTTGGATAAAGCCATAACCACACTTGTTTGGCAACAATCAGTAGTCCTTTGTTTCCTGTCCTGTCTGTCCATTTTGTCCTGTTGATTTGAGGATACTTTGTTGTCCAGTGGTTAACTTTTGCCACAATGTAAGTTGACTCCATATGCAGTTTCTTAAATGCTCATATTTTCTCTGAAGTAAATAGATACTGCCAGGAGCCAACTTGTCTCAAAAAATAAAAATTTCTAAGTTATTTAAAAATTTTAAATGCCATATTCTGTAGATCTCTGAAGGGTTTGAAGATGACCTGTCTAAAATATATCTGCTAATTTTTTAAAACATATCTAATATGACTATAAGTTCTATTGTAATGTCTAACTACTAACTTTCATTTCTTTATATCCTAATAGTTGGTAATAATAGCATTCAAGGATCAGAAAATTGCATTACATTGTTAAATGAATGGTATAAATACAATTAATATACATATAGCATTTTGAAACATCAATTTCAAATTTGTATACAATATAAAACAATACAATTTAATGTAAAGTGTTTAAAACAAGTAATTGTCCTTTTCTTTTCTTTATTTTCTAAACAAGAACCTTAAATCTAATCTCCTTTGCTTAGCCTTTTTCCTAACCTTTGACAACAACTTGTAACCAACCCCCCTAAATACTGAAAATTATCGCAGAACCAAAACCCATTAAAAAGACCAAAAAACCACCTGTCCCACACCACCTCTTTGGGAATGTGGGCGTCATATTCTTAAAATTGTTTCCTACTGGGTATGAGCGATGTTATCTTTATCTTGAAAGAAAATTTTTAGGTTAATTGTCAAATTCTAGGAAAGGTAACTAAATCTTTCATTATCCAATCTATGTATAATGCCAAAGCTCAGGGTTTATCTCAAGTCCTTATTCAAGTAGTCTTTGAGGCTGGATCAACTCAACTAGTCATCTCAAAATTGCTCTGAGCACCTTGTAGTTCAAAGCTGATCTGTGGATGATGTTTGTCAGCTTAATGATATTATTATTGTCCACGTGGAATTGTTGTTGTTGTGGGGCCCCATCTTCTTTCTGGAGACTTCATTTGATGTTAGGCCTGGCCGTGATTTCCTGCAGAAAACTGATAACAGACTCGAACACAAAGACACATATATGCAGCTAATTGAAGCCTTTTTTTCTAGAATTAGTACTCTATATGACCATTCACATCTTAACAAATTTTGAAATGTATATATATATATATATATATATATGTTAATCTTGTAAATTTTGATATAAAATTCATACTTTAAGAAAAGTTGAAAGAATCAGAATAGAATCAAAGAGTTGAGATTAGCAATAGAATAGTCCCTTAATTAATTTGGCTTTTCTCCTGTCCCATAGCAGAAGATGGCTCTTTTATTCTGGCATGATACAGGGAGTTTGCATTTTCCTTTTAACAACATGCTTGATTTTAAAGAACTAGAGAGCCATTCTCCAACTCCAAAGTCAGCTTTAAATTTTAATTGAACTGGGACTATAAGAAGACCAATAGTGTTAAATCTTAGGGAAAAGCAGAAACAAACATTTAGGAAGACATATAATTTTTAAATAATATATACCCATACGCTGTTTCACTCTATTTCCTGGGATAGATAATTTGTCCCTTTTCTTCAGTTGTCTCATTTGTCCAGTGTTCATCAGATTCCTTAACCTTCATTCTCCCAAAAGACAAAAACAAAAACCTTTCCCCAAGACTAATTTTGGGGATGTTTCCTTTTGGCAAGTTATTATCTGATTAAATGAAAAGGCATGTGTTACTTGTACAAGTTAGTTTAAATTGGATGTTCATGCTGGTTGATGAACTATCACCTCCTCTAATTACAAGGTCTCTCTTGTTCAAATCAAACCTTTATCAATTTTGATGGTACCCACAGCTTATCTTCTCCTGTAGAAACAAAAGCAAACCCTCGTCCCAAATGTAATACATACCTTGGTTTCCATTATGAGGTCAGCACATCCTTAAAGTATATAGGCTGATTTAATTCTGTAGTTTTTTTCTATTATCCAGTGTCTCTCTGCTGCTGTTGTTCCTTTCTTATTGGCACTGAGAAAATTCAAAGTTAGAAGAGCATTATGCAGTCTATTTCTGGGTTTTTTTTTACCCCTTTCTGTTTATTTAGCATATACTTTAGAGTTCTGTTTGATCTTTCTATAACTGATTGACCTGTAGGATTATGTGGTATGCCTGTAATATGCTTTATATTGTAATAAGCAAAAAACTGTTTCATTTTAACAGAGACATATGATGGAGCATTGTCAGTTTTGATTTGTGCAGGTATTCCCATGATGGTCATAACTTCTCGCAAATGAGTGATTACAAAATCAGCTTTTTCAGAACTCAAAGCAGTTGCCCATTGAAATCCTGAATAAGTATCGATGGTGTAGTGTACATATTTCAATTTTCCAAATTCTGCAAAGTGAAACACATCCTTCTGCCAGATTTCATTTCTCTGAGTACCCTTTGGGTTACATCCTGCTGGTAATGGCGTTTGATTATAGAAGGAACAAGTAGGACATTTCTTTACTATTTCTTTGGCTTGTTGCCAGGTTATGGAAAAATCATTTTTTAAACCTTTACTATTGACATGATGTTTTTTATGAAATTCTGAGGCCTCCAGCACATTTCCTATCAATAATTTATCAATCTCATCATTACCTTGAGCTAGAGGGCCTGGCAGACAAGTATGGGATCGAATGTGAGTTATATATAAAGGATGATTCCTTTTCCTGATTGTATCTTGTAATTGAGTAAATAGTGAAGTTAATTCTGAAGCATCAGGGATAAATTCTGCAGTCTCAATATATAACACCACTCTTTCAGCATACTGAGAGTCAGTTACTATGTTGAGAGGTTCTGAAAAATCCATTAATACCAGCGGAATAGCATAAAATTCTGATTTTTGAACTGAATTATACGGACTTTGAACCACTTTACTTAAATTTTCTGATTTGTAACCTGCCTTTCCTTCTTTGTTGGCATCTGTATAAAATGTACGAACTCCAGATATGGGTTTTTGCCTTACAATTCGAGGCAAGATCCAATCAGCTCTCTTTATAAGATCATTTCTATCGCTTTTGGGATATTTGCTGTTAATTTCTCCCAAAAAATTACTGCAAGCTCTTTGCCAAGATTCACTTTCTGTCCATAATTTTTCAATGTCCTCCTTAGTTAATGGTATGACAATTTCTGCTGGGTCTATTCCTGCTAATTGATGAAGTCTCAATTTTCCTTTGCAAATCAAGTCAGAGGTTTTTTCCACATAAGTTTTTAATTTTTTATTTGGTTTATTTGGTAAAAATATCCATTCCAATATAATATCTTCCCTCTGCATTAATATTCCAGTAGGAGAATACCTAGAAGGTAAATTAACCAATATGCAATCCATCTTTGGATCAATACAATCCACGTGCCCTTCATGTACTTACTTTTCTACCAAGGCCAATTCTTTCTCAGCTTCAGGTGATAATTCTCTTGGACTATTTCAGTCCTTGTCACCTTGTAAGGTTTTGAACAAATTAGTCAGTTCATCATTTTTTACCCCAACAATAGTTCATAGATGAGAAATATCTCCAAATAATCTTTGAAAGTCATTTAAGAGTCTGTAGTCTATCTCTCCTAATTTACACCTTTTGGGGTCTAATTTTTTGTAGCTCTATTTTATATTCTAAATAATTAATAGAATCTCCTCTTCGTATCTTTTCAGGAGCAATTTGTAATCCCCAGCAAGGCAAAATTTTCTTTACCTCTTCAAACATTCTTTCTAAAGTATCTGCATTTGGGTCAGCTAGTAAAATATCATCCATATAATGATAAATTATAGATTTAGGAAATTTTTTAAGTATCATTTCCAATGGCTGTTGTAAAAAATATTGGCACAGAGTTGGGCTATTCAACATTCCCTGTGGGAGGACCCTCCATTGAAATCTTTTAACCTGTTGAGAATTATTATAAGTAGGCACTGTAAAAGCAAATCTTTCTCTGTCTTTTTCTTGTAAGGGTATTGAAAAGAAACAGTCTTTTAAATCAATAACTATGAGAGGCCATCCTTTTGGTAACAGTGTAGGCAAAGGCATCCCTGATTGTAGAGAGCCCATTGGCTGAATTACTTTGTTAATTGCTCTAACATCTGTTACCATTCTCCATTTACCAGATTTCTTTTTAATAACAAATACAGGAGAATTCCAAGGGCTGCTTGATTCTTCAATATGCTGAACATTTAACTGTTCTTCTACCAGCTCTTCTAAAGCCTAGAATTTCTCTGTTGTTAAAGGCCATTGCTGGACCCATACAGCCTTGTCTGTTAACCATTTTAAAGGTAGAGCTGTTAGTGTCTTTGGAAGATCCTCAGTTGTTTTGCCCTGTTCTTGTATAATATGGATGGCTGGTGACCACTCATTAGAACAATATCTTCTAATATTTCTCTCAGTAACATGTGCTAGTTTATGATTTGTTTCTGATATTGGAGGGATGTTAATCTGAGTATTCCATTGTTGTAACAAGTCTTGACCCCACAGGTTCATAATTATGTTGGCCACATATGGTTTTAATTTTCCTCTCTGTCCTTCTGGAACTATACATTCGAGCCATCTTACACTCTGTTTCACCTGAGATAATGTCCCAATTCCTAACAGTTCAACGTTTACCTCCTGAAGAGTCCAAGTTGGATGCCAAAATTCTGGTGCAATTATGGTAACGTCCGCACCTGTGTCTACCAGTCCAGACCAAAAAAACACCATTTATTTTTATCGTTAGTTTTGGTCTTTGTTCATTAATAGAAGTTTGCCAAAAAATTTTCTTTATGTTTTCTCCTGAATTTTCTTTTCTCTCTCTTTCATCATGCTGACCAGCAGGATTTATTCCAATAGGCATTTGGTTATTTAATCGCTCAGAGTAGGGATTTCCTCTATGGCTGCAGGAAAGGTTTGAACTGGATTTGCTATGGGGGCCTGCATGAGGCCCCTCTGGGAGTTTCCCGAAGTCTGAGGCAAAGGATTACCCTGTCTGTCCTTTGTTGATCTACATTCGTTGGTCCAGTGTTTTTCCTTACCACACCTTCTGCATACTCCAGAAGGAAGGGGCATTCTGTTGCCATTGTTCCTTGAAGAAACATTGTTTCTAGGAATGACCTGTTTACAGTCCCTTTTCAAATGCCCTTGCTTTCCACATCCAAAACATCTAACATTCCTCAAACCTTTTGAAATTGCTTCTCCTACCCACATTTCATCATGCTCATCAACCTCAACATTAACTGTATCTCTAATCCAATCTTCCAAAGGTTCAGATCTTGCCCTTAATGGCCTGATTATTCTTTTGCATGCTGCATTCGCATTCTCAAAGGCCAAAGATTCAATTATTGCCTTACTAGCTTCTGTTTCCAACACCATTCTCTTTACTGCTGAAGCCAGTCTTTGTAAAAAATCTTTTGGGCCTTGCATAACCATTGTAAATGACTCGGATTTTTTTCCTTGTTCCTCAACTCTGTCCCATGCACTCAAGGCTGCCGTTCAACATAAAATTAGGGTTTGGACATCATATAAATATTGTGTTTGTACTGGAGCATATTGGCCTTCTCCAATAAGCTGATCCTGGCAAACTTGCATTCCTTTATCTCTCCATTGTTTTTCTATGTTTTTAGCCTCATCCTTGAACCAAGTTAGAAATTGAAGTCTCTGGCTGGGTTCCAGGACAGCTTGTGCAAGGTCCCGCCAGTCCTGTGGTACAATCCTATTATTTGTTTACCAAGAGTTTAACATTTGCTTTACATATGGGGAATGTATGCCATAAGATACTATTGCTTCTTTAAACCTTTTTAAATCCAACATTTCAATTGGAGCCCAAATATTTTGTGTAGCCATTTGATCAGGCATCTGCTGTACAGTTACAGGATAAATTAAGGGTTACTGTGTGAAAACAGGCTTTCTTTCTGTAACCTTATGATCTGAACTTGAAACAACTTTGCTGATAATTTCTTCTGTCTGAATGTTTACAGGTTTAACAAGTTTTTCTAAAGCTGTCATCCTGGCACTTAAATTGACTATGTTTTTTTTATCTGCAAAAGGAGGATAAGCATAGTGATAAACTGCAAAATTCCAAAAATACTAATCTTCTCATATAGTTGTTAAATTGTCAGACTGCCTAAAATTTCGAACAAAACCCAATTTTCTTCCAATGTACACATAAAACCCATTTTTTTAATGTGGAAAAAAATTGTCTTTAAATAGTTTCCTTTAAAATATCTGATATGTTATGACTTACCAAATCTGCATATAACAGTAGAGATCCGAGGAAATTTCAAAACAGCCTCCTAGTGTCTGAGGTGTAAATCCAAAGAGAGAGAGAGAGAGAGAGAGAGAGAGAGAGAAGAGAGAGAGACAGAGAGAGAGAGAAAAAAAGAAAGCGTAGCTGGCTAAAGCATAAATCCAGCCACGTGTTCCCTCTTGAGCCGAGTCAAGGCTTGGCTCTGGCTTCCTAAAGCTACGACCATGTGCCTTGGCTTTAAAGGTGGGGCCCTGTTTGGCAGGGCAGGTCTGAGTTGTTTGTAGCACCTGCTTTAAGCAAGCAGGCTTTAAGCAAGCAGCTCACAGTTAGTCTGGCCTGAGGCCAAGCAGACCTAGGCCCGGGCTAGGAAGCCAACCACAGGGCCAGCCGCCCTTTAGGGAAAGCTGACCTGCCGCCAAGCCAAGTGGTTTTTAATGGATTCTTGTCACGTTGGGCGCCAGATGTAGATGTAACCAACCGTCTTATTAAATAAGAAACACAGAAACAATGTAAAAGAGAAAGCCAAGAGGTCAGAGCTCAGAACTAAAATCTTACCCTTCCTCCTGCGGTGGTCCCAGCTTCCCGAAATAGAGCTATTTCCCTGTGTGTAAGTCGTTTCATAGTCCTGCTGCCTTCTCATTGGTTGTAAACCCAAACACATGACTGCCTCGTCACTGTCTGTATGTACAGCCCTCCAGTTCTTAAAGGCAAATGTCTCCAATGCTGGCTGTATCCCTGAACACACAGAGATCTATGGGGTTAAAGGCATGCACCACCACCGCCACACTTTGTCTATGGTGCTAATAGCTCTGACCCCCGGGCAACTTTATTTATTAAAATACAATAAAAATCACAATTCAGTACAATTAGAATACCACCACACCTCACAGGGATGTTTGTACATCAGGCCTGGAGTTAATCTCCAACCTAAGGTAACTAGTGGACACATTGCCAGTCATTACTTATACCCCTGCACACGTGGAATTTAAGGTGCTACTTTGCTCTCAGGATGAAGGAGCTTCTTCTGACCTTCAATGAAGGACATAGCATAAGATTGAAATTCATAGTCAAGGAAGTGAATTCAGATCCAATTCCCAATATCTAAAAATTTTAATGGTCAGGAAATTCAAAGAAAAATTCATTCATTGAAATGAAGCTTGTTGTATATAACACATTAGAAGAATTTAGCATAGTTCTTGATATGGCAAGACAATATCAGGGGACATTTGTTGACAGGGTGAAGTGGATTGTGTGTCTATGGGTGTCTCTGTGTCTTTGGAAAACTGTGACAGGAAAACACAGGTTGGGTTCAGGAGGAAGTAGGACCTCTTCTGAGACATATATGGTGCTGTTGAGCATTTCATGAAATACACATCTCACTGACTTGTGAAAACTCCTTTGTCTTAGAGTGCTTTTTTAACATCTTTATTACACCGAGTTATCAAGCACAGCAACTTAGAATATGAAAAATATATCATAGGCCACAATTCCAGGTAATAGTTTCATTTTTTGGAACTCAGCTAATCATATCACATCCACAGACAAGAGTAGAAATAAACAAATGACCCATGCTGCCCCTTTGTTTATGTTTAAGCTTGAAGTTTGTCATACTTACACAGTACAGGTTGCAGACAATGAAATGATTCTTCCCATTTTAGGGACTCTTTTCTCAATTAACAATTAATAAAATCCCACAAAGACATGTTCAAAGTAAATATGATCAATATAATTCCTCATTGAGGATCCCTCTTCCCATGTGACTAGTTTGATTCAGTCTGATAATAAAAACTAAGAATCACAATGCCCCAGCATCACTGCCAGGATTTGAGGAGATTTCTGGCTGCATTCAGAGCTGTGGTCCTCAACCCCATTGGGGGTTGCATAGCAGATATTCTGCAATCAAATATTTGGATTATGATTCATAACAGTGACAAAATTAAAGTTAAGAAATAATGGAACAATTATGTTGATTGTTCACCACAACATGAGTAACTACTGTTAGTGCTATTTAAAGGGTCAGAGAATTGGAAAATTAAGAACCATTGATCTAGAGTGTCCAGTGGAACCCTAGTGTCTATGTTTCTAAATATGAATGGGCTTGCAAAGGATTTTCCTGAATATCTTTTGCTTTTTAGGAAACTTATTTTCTGTGTGGAAGACTCCAGCTGTCTGGCCACCTTTACTAACCAATAACAGCAGACCACTTTGAGCTACTCAACAGAGAGTACAACACCCACTACACTCATGCTTATGACACAGATTTTAGTCACACTGTGCTCCATGACCATATCACACTCCTATGCGTACTTGTTCCTAGGCTGTATTAGTCTCTTCCTCTAGCATAACTCTGCCCAGATGTTTCCTACTGTAGACTCTTTATCAAGAAATTGTTTAACAAGTGTCCTTCTCAGTCAGAATTAAGTCTATAATGTCTTGTGGCTAAGGAGATAAGAAGATGCAGGTACTTATGGTGAACTATATCATATATAAATTTCTACAATATTATTAGCTTGTGTGCATACAATTTCAGTAGGAGATAAACATTCACTTCCACACCTGGAAAGAACTAAAGGATGTCCAATCAATCGGGGAGAGAACTCTGGCTTTGGAAGAATGGGGTGCTGAAGGGCTTCCCTTGTATCCCAGCAGAGGCTCCTGCAAAGGTCAGCTTGACTTCTAGTGTATTATGAGGAAAGCACATTAGCAGGAAAGCAATGTCAGTTCCATTGACATCTGCAGCTCTTCCCTAGACATTCCATTGTATCCTGGAGAGCCCTGGCATCCTCTGTGATGTCACTATGTTTTGGCCACACCCACTGTCCTTGGGAAGTTTATTCACTGCCTTCACCATTTACTGATGAACATGATGGCATACTGAAGAGTCTAATTGAGAAAGAGATGGAGAGGGTAGGGGGAACAGAAAGTGACAGAAAAAAGCTGACATTCGGCCTCAGTGTAAAACATGAAGGAAGAAATGTTCGAGAGAATGGTGCAATGAGTTCTGTGCAGGAAAATGGAAGCTTCCTGGAGGAAGTAGGCTTGAGCTGAATCTTCCTGTAATGGGGCACAGAAAGCTGGGGTCTCTGGGATCCAACAGAACTTCCCTGCTTGTCATGGCTCTTGAAATTCAAGGATTCCAGGATATTAATTGTTCTGGCTCAGAAGTCAGCAACTGGTAAGGCCAATGCTTTATGCTGGGAACTCGGCTTTCATTTCTTTTGGAGGATAGGCATTGATGACTGAACACGAGACCAACATTAAAGCGGGAGGGATTAATGAGCTGTGCCCATTTCAAGACAGGACATCGCTGTACTTCAACCACACTAGCCAGTGTACTTTAGGTACTTCCCAAATGCTCTGTGTGACCTGAGTTGTCAGTGAGGAGACTTGTTGATTCTGGTGACAATGTTCTGCCTTTATATGTCTTCGCATTCAATAGTTATATGGTTAGAGTGACCTGTCAAGATATTTGGGGAACCTCTAAATGACTGGGGTGATTGTGAACCATGGCAATTTTCTCCTGATTTGTAAACCCACAGGTTTGTGGACTCTGCAGCCAAGTTGAATTCTGAGTCTGCAGCTGTGAATGAGTCTGAAGAGGCTATCTGCTTGGCTACTTGGAGCATGTGGAATGAGGACAGAGAGAAACAAATAGCTGAGATAACCACTTTCCTTCAAATAGAGGAGACAGCTGACTTCCTCAGAGAGGGCTTTTGAAGCATGGGGCAAAATAATTTGGGGAGTCACTGAGTCATTGGTAAACAAGCTTTCTCAAGCATTTCTTTAGGACTCAGGGTGGTCTGTCCATCCTCTTTGCCTTGTCATACTGCAAGGTAATTTGTGTTCATCTACCCACAAGGAGCACCGGGGAGCCTCCATCCCACCAAATCTTCCTTACCAAGATGCAGGTGAAGCAGAAGGTGCAGAGACTGTCCTGTCAGCAACGGCAAATGACCATTGAAACAAAGTAGCAGTGAGATCGCCTGATCTTTATCACAGAAGAGAGCATGAAGAACAGGTATTAATTCTTTCAAACACTGTGGTTTCAATCTTAGGTCCACTCTGTCATCATTACTTCATTTTATACAAGGTTCATGTTTCTGGTAGTTTGCATCTTCAGGGTATGCCTTTGCCCAAAATCATGTCTCTGAATTCTTCCCAAAGGCAGAACCTCAAATGTGGAAAAGAATGTCATGAGGACAAAGACTACTCTGCTTCCTCTAAAGGAAACAAAAACAGAGCCTGTAGTATGAGTCACAGTACTCATGGACTGAGGCATTAGTATGTGAGTTCCCAGCATGCATTTTAAGAGAGTCTATCAGATGCTGGCTAGTGTGAGATGTTAGTTGCTGTGAGTTTGAGTTGATTGTTTTGTTACTTGCTTGGAAAGGCCTTGGGTGTTTGATTCTCCAAGTAGCAGTTGGAAAGGCCTATTCACACATCTACATGTGTGGATACATGGACTGAGACTGATCCCTGCTCCTTTTGTTCCTCTCTGATAGGACAAACCTTCATGCATTTGCTCAGCATCCAATTGATGGAGTTCTCCCTCTCTCACTCAGTCTCTCTCTGTCTCTCTAAGTATCTCTTTCTCTGTCTCTCTGTCTCTCACATGTGTATGTGTTGTGTATTTTTCTATGTGTTTGTGCATGTATGTCCCACTATTCCCTGCAATCAGAGATCTGTGTTTGGACATGAGTAGTTCCCTATCTCACAGTTCCCAGGTGATACCTTGGTGAAAATTGGGAGCACCACTTTGAGCATTATAGTTCTGCCAGTGTACTTATTTTAGTGACACATAGATATTCCTTTGGAACTGCAAGGAGACAGTTTAGGCCTGGAGCACAAGGTATCCCACATATCTCGAGCTTCTCAGAAGAGCAGCTCTGCCTTGAAGGTGTCCTGGACACCTGGAGCTGTTTAGCACAGCTCTGATGGCTGGAATTGCAAGGGGACAGTTCGGCCCTGGAGGGTGAGGTATCCTGGACCCCTCAAGCTGCTCACAACAGCTCTGCCCTAATGATGTAAGATAAACAACTGATTGCTGATTATTCTACTTTATTACATTTCTACCAGATACATGAAAATATGGCTTTGAATACACACATAAAGTGTTTAATGTTTCTTATATTCTTATGTATTAAGCATCTTAAAATTAACATTGTTGTATTACAAAACAGCACACATTGGGAGTAGATTATCTACTCTTGGACTACTCTAGAGGTAGAAAAATGAGGACCATGAGTTCAAATGTATTCTTGAATCATTACTGAAATCAATGTCAGGCTTAATATCAACAACAAAATCTCAAGGGAATTTGTGAAAACATGAAATCAAAACCAAACACCACAACACACCACCCTTTCACAGACACTCTTACTCAGAAAGTAAGATCATACACTGCCTGGTATTTAAATAAACAATAGACTAGTAAGATGATTGGATTCCCATTTTATGTATTACAACAGAAAAATACATATCACTAAGTAAAAACACAATGGAAGATGAACAAAAGCCACAGAAGGAATATGAAGACCACAAAAGTAAATTTAACTAAATGAATTTGCCACGCATATAGCACACTCTGGTATCTACCTCAAATGTTTCAAAATAGAAATGAAAATGCATTGATCTCCCCCATCAATCTTGACTAAACATAGTAACTAATTTACTTCCTTCAAGGCTATGATGAAAAGAAAATGAAGTAAGATCTTTTTCTTTAAGCTGAAGACAATTGTGATGTCTAAAATCTGTACCAAGTTGTTTACATGAATAAATTTTTCTTGTGTATGAGTTTGTCCCTATTTCCTGATTTTAACATGATATAAATAGGCTTTAAAATATTTTCACAGTTATAGACATGGTTGGGCAGTTAAGGAAAGTTCATTCCCAGGAATAAGACTTGATTTTGACAACTTCCTTTAGTTCTTGCTACAAGAAGATTCAAGAGTCTAACATTTTCAGAAACTGGCATGCAAATTCACATACCCAAAAACATGTACTGACATCACATAATTAAAATTAAAACAACTCTTTAAAAAACAATTTTCACTGATGAAACTTTTTCATTTGTAACTATGCATTCCTATAACACAGGTATTGAGACATTTAAAGGTTAACAGAGATTTTCTTCATTGTGAATTTGTTCATATAACAGAAAACAAGCATGTGTGCTTGAAATCAGAGAAATCCTTTTCTGTTGGCAGTATAATTTGTGAAGGTTTAGGAAATGCTGTTCTGCTGAAGAAATATGTCACTGTAGTTAGGCTTTGATAAATTATATCCACACATCATTTTCAGTTCCCACTCTATGCTTCATGTTTCAGGCTAAGGATGTGAGCTCCCGATTTAGCTGCCATGTCTGATATTTGTTGCCATCCCACTTACATGGTGATCCTGTGTCCCTCTGGGGCCAAATAAAACTCATTATTAGTTGACATACACATTATATAAGAGGAACAGAAAAGGAACTAATAAAAATCTATAATGTTTGAATTAGTTTTTTATATAATTAAAGAAAAGTATAAAATCTAAAAATACTACATTGTTATTTAAATTCATAGTGGAGGTGTTTTGCTCTGAAAGGAAAAGTTCCCTGAGTATCAAAAGTTAGGCTACACCTCTAGTTGGGGTGGAAGGTGTCCTGCTTATATACAATTGAGAGGAGAAAGATATCCTGGCTGTTGGGGTTTCAGGCTCTACCTGAAGCTATGGAGTAAAGGTTTCCAGGATACCTACAGCTCAAAAAAAAGCAGTGCAAGGAAGCTAGATACCTAAAGCTGTGAGGAGATAGGAATAATGACTATTAGAAAGTTAGGCTAGTCCTGAAAGTTTGTCCCAGTGTGGGGTGGTTTACTTGAAGGATGTGGCAAACCTGCTCCTCTCCAAAAAAGAGACATTACAGCTTAGCTGTGCTACACTCAGCTAAGAGAGATTTCCAGCAGAGATGTCCTTTGCTGCTCTGCTCCACTCCCTTATGAGAATTTCCCAGGAGAGGTGTCCATTATTTCTCTGTTCCACTGCCCTAGCGAGTTTCCCTGCAGAGATTCTGCTCTGCTCTGGCAAAAGAAGATCTTCACCCAAATCTAAATCAAGAGATTTATATAGGGGAGAGGAATCCAGAATAGTGGCTGCCTGTGTCAGTGTGAAAAGGGCAGCTGCCAGCTGAACAGACACAGGGCTTCTATGGGGCTTCATAGTGATGGAGATTTCCAGTGAAAAGATTGAGGATAGGTATTGGTTGGATTTCAAACTCAAGCTCAGAGATTGGGAGTCTTTCATGTAGAGTGATTGGTTGGTTTTGTGCTCACGGATTGGTTGGATTTTCTGCTCATGGATTGGATGATTTTGTCATCACATGGTCAGAGGTAGAGTGTATTTCTTTGGTTCTGGTTTCAGTGCCAACTTGAAAGTTTTTCACTGGCTCTGGTTTTAGTTTCCAGGTGTTTCTTTGGCTGAACTTTTACCCTACACAGAGGGCTTTATAAACTACTAAATTCATTTATTCCATGGTTTTACAGGGGCAAACATTGTAAAAATGGACATCATGATGCATGAACAGATTGCTGACACTGTGAAATTGTTTTTTACAGAATGATCACCATTGGGTAAATGAATTCAAGTGTTTTAGATAAGAATCTTGCCAAATACTTTATAATATTAAGCCTCAGTACTTTTTTTTTTTTTTTTTTTTTTTTTTCAGACAGGGTTTCTCAGTGTAGCTTTTTGCCTTTCCTGGAACTCACTTGGTAGCCCAGGTTGGCCTCAACTCACAGAGATCCTGCCTCTGCCTCCCAAGTGCTGGGATTAAAGGTGCACCACCACCGCCTGGCGCCCTCAGACTTTTTGCAGGTACTCAAAGTCTATTGTAATATGCAAAGGCTTTAAGAGATTGACTGCACAGAAAAAGGTTTATTCATGTATAAAGAGCAAAATTGCATGACACTGACTATATTTGTAGGGTTTCTCTGCAGTATGATTTTTTCTAATGATTTCAAAGACTACTGATATCTACAAAGGCTTTATCACACAGATTACATTCATAGGATTTCTCTGAGTAGGTGTTGTTTCATGCATTTGAAGAGTACTATGTTTGAAGAAAGTCCTCACAACATTGATTAAATTCATGGGATTTCTTTCTAGTATGTGATCTTCCATGCATTTGAAGATGACTGTGATGACGAAAAACTTTACCACGTTAATTATGGTCATAGGCTTTTGCTCCAGCATGTCTTCTTTTATGTATTTGAAGAGTACTGTGATGAGCATATAATTTACCACATTGACTACATTCACAGAGTTTATCTCCAGTATATATCCTTTTATGCATTTGAAGAGTTTGGTGATGTGCAAATACTTTACCATATTGATTACATTCATAGGGTTTCTCTTCTGTATGTGTTCTTTTATGACTTTGAAGATGAGTATATTGTGCAAAGGCTTTACCACACTGATTACATTCATAGGGTTTCTCTCCAGTATGACTTCTTTTATGTATTTGAAGATGTTTGTGATGTACAAAGGCTTTACCACATTGATTACATTCATAGGGTTTATGTCCAGTATGTGCTCTTTCATGCATTTGAAGAGTTTGGTGATATGCAAAGGCTTTACCACATTGATTAATTCTTAGGATTTCTCTCCAGTATGGGCTCTTTTATGTATTTGCCGAGTACTGTGTTTGGCAAAGGCTTTAACACACTGATTACATTGAAAGCGTTTCTGTCCCATAGGTGCACTTTCATGCCTTTGAAGATGACTCTCATATACAATGGTTTTACAACATTTAGTATATATGAAAGGTTTCTTCTCTCCAGTTTGACTTCTTTCATGCCTGCAAGCACATGTAAAGTCTTTACCATAATCATTATATGTTGACTCTTTATATCTGTATGAATTAAATTTACAATTTGGTCTAATTTTAAAGAGGAATCAGTTCTTAAGATTTCATTATTGTTTTTACACCCATGTTTTATTTAAGCAGTCCTAGTACTCATAGGGCTTCTCTGTAGTGTGAGTTTGTTAATATATTAACAATGAAGATAGAAAATCAATTACTTGCATACTTGAATCAAATTCAACAAGTATACTTAATGTGGAGACTGCTACATATCTTCTAATTTTATAAGAATGAGGTATGTTATGTCTTCCATATACCTATGCTCATATGGCTTGTTTCCAGAAGGACAGATGATATAGCTAGTAAAGGAAGAATAACAGATAATGGATTTCCACATTGAATTCTGTTTGACTTTCTGTCCTCATAGACTTGTGGTATAGGGATTAAGGTTTCTCCTCAACAACATCCCTTGACTTTTGACTCTAACTGGCCCACTCACTAAACAGCACAGTCACAAGTATATGAGTTACACTAGCTTTACTATGGACTATTTGCTCAATAGAAAGCTTTGACAATATACTCATCACCTCTTCACTGTGTGTAACTTTTGTAATAGGAATGTTATGAAATAAAAAGACTGACAGTTCTACAGCATAGCTCTCATGGTGTTTGATTTAATAATGATCTCTTTTGAGAAATTGTTTCTTTGACATTGTTCTTAAAAGAATGCCTTGAAAATGCAATTCACCAACCTGAAATTGAGATTTATGTTTTTGTGAAAATTTAATAATCATCAATGCACTTTAAGTGGTACTTATTTACACTGCTGCTTTTGTTTAAAATTTCTAGGACACAATATAATTTCTTCACAGGCATATTTTTATCAGCTTGCACAGGAAAATTACCTTACATGTCTTCTAGAATTTTGAAAATGTGCTTCAATATTATGATTTTCCCAACTGTATCCTAAAATACAGTACCAGAAAATTTATATTATTGAAAACATTGTAAAATTTATGATACTATCTTCAGTGAATCTTAGAAATATGCCTGATTTTTTCACCTCACTCTTCTTTCTCAATCAAATTACATCCAACATATCCAAAACCAAGAAACAGTTGTCCCCTTGTTTTAAAATGTGAAGAAAAATACAGTCTTACTTATAATAGTGAGGTTCCTGTAGGTCTCAACATCATATCTTTGTAGAGATTCTTCTGTAAAGGATCAAGCAAAGTCCATTCTTCCAAAGTGAAGTAGATATGCACATCACCATATGTCACTGCATTCTAAAAGATCCCATACATATGTACAACAGAAAGCATGATACTGAGAACATTATAAATGTATACTTCTTTGAAAGTATATTCCCACAATTCTGGTGCTCCTCATACTTATTTCTTGACATACATATTATAATGTAACCACCAAATCACTTTAGACGGAAACTGAATAGGAGTGTAACCTCTTTCATTTCTGTTCCCTTTGAATAGGATACCACATTACAAGAGAAATGCCTATTAACAAACATAGAGACAAGGAAACTGATGAACAGTGCAGAGTACACATGAGAAAAAATGTATGAACAATAACTAACAAGCTGGGTGTATTGTCTTATGAATTTAACCCCAACACTCAAAAGTCTGCCTCTGACTTATTGCCAGAATAGTCTATGCAATCAGGTACAAGACAGCCAGAACCTAGATGAACAATTGTCCTTGAGGTAGGATGGAGGAGTATTATTGCACAAGGGAATTATCTGGGTCTTGAGGTAGTTTGACTCCCAATTTTCTAAGAATTGCATAATAGTTTCCCCAGTGCCTGTACACATATCAACTTGTGACAGCAATGAATCCTCTTGCTCCATGTCCTTGATAGCACTAGCTGTCACTTGTGTTATTGATCTTAACCATTCTTATAAGTGTAAGATGAAAGCTCAAAGTAGTTTCAATATGCATTTTCCTGATGGCTAAGGATGATGAACATTTCTTAAGTCTTTTTCAGCCACTTTAGATACCTCTACTGAGAATTCTGCTTAGAGTTGTACCTCATTGTAATTGTATTGCTTGGTTTGTTGTTGTCTAGTTTCTTGGGTTCTTTATTATCTTGTGTGAGAAGACCCAGGAGATTGATGAAAGGAGAACCTGGCAGAATCAACAAAGCGGGGTACCTAGAGGTTCATAGAAACTGAATTGGCAATCATGAATCCTGCATGTCCCTATGCCAGGTCTTCTGCATACATGTGATGGTTCTTTCCCTTGGGGTTTTTGTGGGACCACTAACTGTAGAAGTCTTGGTGTCTGGCTCTTTCATTTTCTCTTGGGACCCCTTTCCTCCTAATGGGTTACATTGTCCAGCCTTGATATGAGGGTTTGTGCCTAGCCTTATTGCACCTTGTTATGACGTGTTTAGTAGATATCCATAGGAGGCCTACTATTTTCTGAAGGAAAACATAGTAGCAGTGGATTTGGAGGAATGAGTATTTCAGGGGGGTTGACTAGGAATGGAAGAATTGGAAGTTGCAGTTCATTATATTGTATAAGAGAAGAATAAATACCAAGAGAAAAGTAAAAATGAAAATATATTTACTCTAAGTTCAATGATTCTCATAATCTGTAACATCCTCAAACAGCTCAAATGTCTGAAGTCTCTTCTGACACTGAAGACAACATTTTGACTGTCAAATCTTGTAAAAATCAAGAAAGAAATAAAACATTTCCAACATGCAATGGCACAGAGTATACTCCCATTTAGAAGAGGGATAAGGCTATGTTCCTATGTTCCAGTCATAAAACAAACAGACAAATCCTGATCATGTGCATGTCACACCAACCAGAATACCAGGTAACTAGGCCACTAGCCCATGAAACTTCCACAATCCCCACATCTTCAAAGACACAGTCACCCATCAACCCGACAGCTGCAACGCCCAAAGCCATGTCCTCAACCCCAAAACAAATGGTATCTTCTGCTCAAATGCAGCCATACAATCCAGAAAAACAAGTAGACAACTTGAAATAAAGACCCCCTACTGGACCAGAGGGCATGACAGCCACCAGAAATTCATGTAAACTCCTCACTATTGAACCTCCTCCCTTCTTTCAATAACCCCCAACACTATCCTCAATACAAATTCTCTCTTCCTCTCTGTGTTGTAGCCTCCAACTTCTGTTGAATTCTTCCTCTAACCAAAGGACATACAATGTACCAGATGTCATGTAGGCCACTTGCCCAATGATCATCCTACTGTCTCAGTGTCCTTTCAACTCTATCCCCAATCTTTATCTTCTCTTCCATTTTGTCATCCACAAACTTAAGCAGATACTCATTGCAGGAACCAAGGCCAAACCTACTGTGTTGTGCCCAGATCGTAACCCCCAGGGAGACCACCAAAGATGAGCATGCCGGAATGCAAAAGCAAGGTTCAATTCTGGGTATCTAAAAGCAATACAAGCCTAGTCAGGGACTTTGACCAATACATCCAACACAGTGAAGGCTGGAGGAAGTGCCCACCTGTCTGCAAGCTCAGCTTTTAAAGGGAAAAATCACAAGGTTACATCATTTAGGGGTGCTAGTATGGGTACAATTCTGATTGGCTCGCTTCTAGGGACTTCCAGAAATTACTTCTAAGGGAGTGGTTGCCTGCCACCATTTCTCATTGTCTGCCCTCAGGTGGGGGCATTTCTAAGGTCAGTTGCCCTGGAAACCAGGGAGAGGACATTCCATAGTCCGGCAGGCATTACCTCGTGACTATCTTGTGACTCTGTACCTTTACACTTCCTGTTTTCTGGAATCTGAACTGACTGGTTTTAGTAATTAATGGCCTATTCCCAAAAGGAGAAATCTTAGGCCTTAATTTTAGGGTGAAAGCATTTTGGTCTCATTTCAAAGATAGCTCATTTTGGTCTCACATTTCCCCCTTCTCATGTGCCTAATGGAACCCAATCATGGGTTTGGACAGTTAGCTCATAAGAATCCCTCTCTGATAATGGCCATGTATAGTTAGCCATCTTGTCTCTATGCCAGGGAGTTTCCTTTTGACTCAGCATTTCAGCCTTTTCTGAACAGGGAACATGGGAGACATATTCTCTTCTGAAACTGCTTCGAGCTGGCATTGGGGCACCATTGTCAGGGCCCCCCAAAAGGCTGAAAAGCTAGTCAAAGACTGGGCAAGGGGGCATTCATCAGAAGCATGTAGCTGCCTGACCCCATAGGGACAGGGAAGAACCATGCTAGCTGGGCTGTTCCACAGTAGCTTTTAGCAAGTCCAGAGCTCACAGTCGTCTGAAGCAGTGGAGTCAGTGACCGAAACTTGGAGGTGACTGCCAGCCAAGTGGAAATCTGTTGAGACAAACTTAAACTAGGAACAGAAGTTAAAATTTATGAACTTATTTGGAACCCTTAGGTCCATACCCTTAGTAATGGGAAAAGCAGTAGTCCCAAGACCAGGAGAGAGGAAAAATACCATCTGTAGGAACACTTATCTGGGGTCCTATCAACCTCTGTGAAGTGGGTCTAGGTTTTTATGACTCTTTTGATCCTTTGAGGCCTACTTACAAAATGACATAAAAGTTTTTGATACATTAGTATTACCAATATGTACTGAAATCCATATTGTAAACAAAGCAGGTAATGGGTATCTGTAAAACAGCAGAAGTGGACTCATACCTTCGAGTCCCAACAAGAACTGCAGGTTTGGGTTAAAAGCTTGTGCATTTTCCTTCTGTCCAGAAAACCAGGTATAAATTGGACAGAGATTTTTGGCCTGATGAGAAGCACTTTTAGGTTTACATTTAAATGTGACATCTAAAACAAATCCCAAATATTGAGCTTGTGACTGAACAGTAAGTAGTCATTACTCTACCAGCTCATCAGGACTCCTAAATGTTAAGCTCTGAACCATAGAACTGGAGAGTAATCTGAATCTTATCTCATTTTAGACTCATATGTGAACATTTATGACTAACTTAAACTTTTATATCTTAGAACATTTTCCTAAAAGTGAGCTAACAAGATAGCTATAGCCTTGCAGAAGGATCTGGTTGATGCTGCCACGCTGACAAAGTTAGAGCTAGCCTAGCCATCAGTACTATCAGAAATCTGAGAAGGATAAACTATATCTGAGTGCAGACTAAGAAGCTTCCAATCCTATAAATTACAAAGACCAATCCCTATCCAGGTCTCCAGAGCATTGGAGGCACCAGTTTTAACAGCATCAATCTTCTTTCACCATCCAGCCCATTACGATCCTGTTTCCTGACTTCAACACCAGCGGCTCCATCACAAGTTTCTCATCAGCTCCTTCACCAGGCTCTAATGTGACCATCATTTCTCCATCAGGCTGAGGGATGCTTCAGAAGAGACAGTGTTGCTCCCAGATGAAATGTCCAGTAAACTTGATGTCCACATCTACCTGGCCAACCCTGGTGACACCATCTTTGATGTGGTAGAGAAGATACTCAGATATCAAAGAGTCCTCATTCAGATTTACTAGATGGGGAGTCTCTCTTTTTTTTGGAGAGAAGACATCAACAGTACCACCATCCTCTCAGACAGCCACATCCATCTCAGCCAGCAACGTTTATTTTTCTGACTCCTGCAGCCTCTCCATGGCCTCCTCATGCCCAATATGGGGCTCAGCATTTGGGGAAAAGGAAGACTCCAGCTCCCCATTGTGTGGAGGAGGAGATGAGGGTGAAGCTGGGTTGAGAGGAGATGATGCAATCGACAGAGCATCTCCAGGACTGCCCTCTTTTACCTTTAGACCTCCTAGAGTACATGCTGAGATTCTCTGAGCCATCAGCAACTCCTGCACCGACCCCCTTCTGCAGCTCTTGGGTAAGCCAGGCATTAGGGCATCTTGCCCTGTGGTCAGTGTATCCATAATCCAAGCAGACATGTTGTGGTGCCTCGTATGTAATCTTTTCTGGAGACCTTGGGTCACTGCTAGGATCTGAAAGCCTGTCTGATATAATAAGCTTTTAGATCAACAGAAAGAATTGGCCTTGGTAGAAAAGAAAGTACATGAAGGGCACGTGGATTGTATTTATCGAAAGCTGGATTGCATTTTGGTTATTTTACCTTCTAGGCATTCTCCTCCTGGAATATTAATGCAGAGGGAAGATATTATATTCGAATGGATATTTTTACTAAATAAACCAAATAAAAAATTAAAAACTTATGTGGAAAAAAATCTTTGACTTGATTTGGAAAGGAAAACTGAGACTTCGTCAATTACCAGGAATAGACACAGCAGAAATTGTCGTACCTTTAACTAAGGAGGACACTGAAAATTTATGGACAGAAAGTGAACCTTGGCAAAGAGCTTGCAATATTTTTTTGGGAGAAATTAACAGCAAATATCCCAAAAGCAATAGAATTGATCTTATAAAGAGAGCTGATTGGATCTTGCCTCGAATTGTATGGGAAGAACCCCATATCTGGAGTTCATACATTTTATACAGATGCC
The DNA here is from genome assembly GCF_004664715.2 of Peromyscus leucopus. NCBI lineage: Eukaryota > Metazoa > Chordata > Mammalia > Rodentia > Cricetidae > Peromyscus > Peromyscus leucopus. The sequence continues at coordinate 156,377 of NW_023504491.1, read as the reverse complement.
AACAAACAAGGAAAGGCAGGTTACAAATCAGAAAATTTAAGTAAAGTGGTGTAAAGTCCTTATAATTCATTTCAGATATCAGAATTGTATGCTATTCTGTTGGTATTAATGGATTTTTCAGAACCTCTCAACATAGTAACTGACTCTTGGTATGCTATTGAGACTGCAGAATTTATCCCTGATGCTTCAAAATTAACATCATTATTTATTCAATTACAAGATACAATCAGGAAAAGGAGTCATCCTTTATATATAACACACATTCGATCACATACTGGTCTGCCAGGCCCTCTAGCACAAGGCAATGATGAGATTGATAAATTGTTGATAGGAAATGTCCTGGAGGCCTTAGAATTTCATTAAAAACATCATGTCAATAGTAAAGGTTTAAAAAAGGATTTTTCCATAACCTGGCAACAAGCCAAAGAAATAGTAAAGAAATGGCCTACTTGTTTCTTCTACAATCAAACGCCATTACCAGCAGGATGTAACCCAAAGGGTAGTCAGAGGAATGAAATCTGGCAGATGGACATGTTTCACTTTGCAGAATTGGGAAATTTGAAATATGTACACCATATCATTGATACTTTGGGCAACTGCTTTGAGTTCTGAAAAAGATGATTCTGTAATCACTCATTTGCTATAAGTTTGGCCATCATGGGTTTACCTGCACAAATCCAAACTGACAATGCTCCATCATATGTCTCTGTTAAAATGAAACAGGTTTTTGCTTATTATATTATAAAGCATATTACAGGTATACCACATAATCCTATAGGTCAAGCAGTTATAGAAAGATCAAACAGAACTCTAAAGGATAAGCTAAATAAACAGAAAGGGTTAACAAAACCCCCAGAAATAGACTGCATAATGCTCTATTAATTTTGAATTTTCTCAATGCCAATGAGAAAGAAACAACAGCTGCAGAGAGACATTGGATAAAAGAAAAAAACTACAGAATTATATCAGCCTATATACTTTAAGAATGTGCTGACCTCAGAATGGAAACCAGCGTATGAATTACATTGGGGATGAGGTTTTACTTTTGATTCTACAGGAGAAGATAAGCTGTGGGTACCTTCAAAATTGATAAAGGTTCAATTTGATCAAGAGAGACCTCTTATTTAGAGGAGGTGATAGTTCATCAACCAGCTTGAGCATCCAATTTAAACTAACTTGTACCAGTAACACATGCCTTTTCATTTAATCAGATAATAACTTGCCAAAAAGGAACATCCCCAAAATTAGTCTTGGGGAAAGGTTTTTGTTTTTGTCTTTTAGGAGAATGAAGGTTAAGGAATCTGAAGAACACTGGACAAATGAGACAACTGAAGAAAAGGGACAAATCATCTATTCCCGGAAACAGAGTGAAACGGTGTATGGGTATATATTATCTAAAAAATTTTATGTTTTCATAAATGTTTCTTTCTGCTTTTCTCTAAAGATTTAACACTATTGGTCTTCTAATAGTCCCAGTTCAATTAAAATTTAAAGCTGATATTGGAGTTGGAGAATGGCTCGCTCCTTCTTTAAACTCAAGCATGTTGTTAAAAGGAAAATGCAAACTCCCTGTATCATGCCAGAAGAAAAGAGCCATCTTCTGCTATGGGACAGGAGAAAAGCCAAATTAATTAAGGGACTATTCTATTTATAATCTCAACTCTTTTATTCTATTCTGATTCTTTAAACTTTTCTTAAAGTATGAATTTTATATCAACATTTACAAGATTAATATATATAGATATATAGATGTATATACATTTTAAACTTTGTTAAGATATGAATGGTCATAGAGAGTGCTAACTAATTCTAGAAAAAAGGCTTCAATTAGCTGAATAAATATATCCTTGTGTTCGAGTCTCTTATTATTTTTCTGCAGGAAATCACTGCCAGGCCTAACATCAACTGAAGTCTCCAGTAAGAAGATGGGGCCCCACAACAACAACAATTCCACGTGGACAATAATAATAATCATTAAGCTGACAAACATCTTCTACATATCAGCTTTAAACTACAAGGTGCTCAGAGCAATTTTGAGATGACTAGCTGAGATGATCCAGTCTCAAAGACTACTTGAATAAGGACTTGAGATAAACCCTGAACTTTGGCATTATACACAGACTGCATAATGAAGGATATAGTTACCTTTCCTAGAATTTGACAATTAACCTATAATTTTTCTTTCAGGATAAAGATAACTTTGCCCATACCCAGCAGGAAGCAATTTTAAGAATATGATGCCAACATTCCCAAAGAGGTGGTGTGGGGTGGGTGGTTTCTTGGTCTTTTTAATGGGTTTTGCATCTGGGATAATTTTCATTGTTTAGGGGAGTTGGTTACAAGTTGTTATCAAGGGTTAAGAAAAAGGCTAAGCAAAGGAGATTGGATTTAAGTTCTTGTTTAAAAAAAGAACATTACTAGTGTTAAATACTTTACATTGGATTGGATTATTTTAAATTGTATACAAATTATATATATTGAAATTGATATTGTTAGAAAATGCTATATGTATATTTCTAATTGTACTTATACCTTTCATTTAACAATGTAATGCAATTTTCTGATTCTTGAATGTTATTATTACCAACTATTAGGACATAAAGAAATGAAAGTTAGTAGTTAAACATTATAATAGAACTTGTAGTCATATTAGGTATGTTTTAAATTTAAAATTAAAAATTGAGCACATATACTTTAGATAGACAGGTCATCTTCAAACCCTTCAGAGATCTACAGAATATGGCACTTAAAATGTTTTAATAACATAGAAAATTTTTCTTTTTTGTTATATCTATGAGCCATGTCAGCTCCTGGCAGTACCAATCTACTTCAGAGAAAATATGGGCATTGAAGAAACTGCATATGGAGTTAACACTTATTGTGGCAAAAGTTAGCCACTGGACAGCAAAGTATCCTCAAATCAACTGTTGACAAACAGGACAGACATGACATGAAACAAAGGAGTACCGATTCTTGCCAAAACAACTGTTGTTATGGCTTTATCAAAAGGCATCTTCTGAAGCCAGGACAATATGGCACCGTCCCTGAAGTGACCTTCAGAATCCAGAAAAGGTACAGTGCCCTTTTCTTTGAAGGCACCTGAACAGGCAGTGGGCTGATGGCTTTTGATGTGCAATGGAACAGCAGCTGAAAACAGTTATACTTGAAGAGTAACTAAGCTCACGCTTCTCAATAGTAGACTGGCATGTAATAGAGGTATGTGAAAAAGAACAGGATGCTGAGATGAAGCCACATATACATGGCCAAAAAAAGAATAGAGAGCTGAATTTAAAAAACCCAACAATTCCCAGAATTTAAAATCCTGAATCATGACATGACACTAGTGGAATTCAGGTGTTTCTGGTACTTGGACTGCTCTCACCCAATGTGACGTTGAACTGTTGACCTCGTATACATCCTACTTCACAAATGTGTCTTTCAGATATGCTAAGCCTATAGGCTGAAGATGATGCCCCAATACTGTGAAGAAACCTCAGGTGACAATCCAGGCAGCTGGCTGTTTCTGTCAACTCACAATTTTTTTTTGAAGTTGCTTGCATGCACTTCCTGTTTTTATTATTTTAGGTAATATTATTTCCTTCTTGGGTCTCTGAGGGATTTGAAGATTAGTTAGTTATAGTTGAAGATTAGTTAGTTATAGTTGAAGATTAGTTAGGATAGAAAGTGAATTAGGTACATTTTGGACTTACCAAAATAGGATAGATAATGGAATTATTTTCTCTGAATTTGTCAAATACAAGTGGACTAGACATTGTTTAGGTATTTAATACTTGTATATATTGTATATAGTTATAGTACTTTTGTATATAGTTTTTCTTATGTTAGTTATGACCTTTTTTCTTTTTATTAAAATACAAAAGGGGAAATATGGTGATATTTTATTTGTACTGAAATGTGATTTTATTTGTATGTTAATAAATAAAGTTGCCTGGGGGTCAGAGCTATTAGAGCTGAAGCAAAAGCTGGGCGGTGGTGGTGCACGCCTTTAATCCCAACACTTGGTAGGCAGAGCTAGGTAGATCTCTGTTTGGTCAAGGATACAGTCAGCATTGGAGACACACACCTTTAATCTCAATACCAACCATAGAAGACCTGAAGGTCTGTACAGACAGGCAGTGATGATGTAGTCATGTGGTTGGGTTTACAACCAGTGAGAAGGCAGAACAGAACGACTATATAAAGACAAACAGACAGGAAGTAGGTCTCTTTTGGAGAGCTCTTTGGCTGAAGAGGCTAGCTGCAGCAGGCGGGTAAGGCTCTTGGCTCTGATCTCTTGGCTTTCTTCTTTGCATTGGTTCTGTGTTTCTTATTTAATAAGACAGTTGGTTATATCTACAGTTGTAGTAAATGTAAAGTGAAAAAATGCCAATTGCTCTCATGAACATAAAGAAACAAATACCCAATGAAAGATTTGCAAATGTATTCCAAGAATACATAAAAAGATCATCTAAACTGATTGAGTGGGCTTCATCCTAGAGAGGCAGTGATGATTCAATATATAAATATCAGTAAATGCAATCCACCATAAAAATATACTGAAAAAACCTGTATCATCTCATTAGACACTGAAAACACCTTTGACAAAATCATACATAGTAAAAGTCTTGGAAAGATAAGGGATACAAGGTAAATACATAAATTTAATAAAAGAAATTTACAGCAAGCCTATAGCTAACAACAAATTAAATGGAGAGAAACTCCAAGTAATTCCACTACAATCTGGAACAAGATAATGCTGTGAACTCTCTGTAGCTACTGAATATAGCACTTGAAGATCTAGATAGACTAATAAACAACTGAAGGACATAAATGACATAAAATTTGGAAAGAAAAAAGTCAAAGTATTGTTATTTGTAGATGATATGATAGTATACATAAGTGAGACTAAAATTCCAATAAGGGAACTACAGCTGATAAACACTTTCAGCAAAGTGGCTAGATACAAAGGTAACTCAAAAAAAATCAGTAACCCTCCTCTAAAAAGTAACAAACTGACTGAGAAAGAAATAAGAAAACCACCCTTCAAAATCACCTCAAATATCTTAAAGCATGTTCAATTAACTCTAACAAAGCAAGTGATATAAGAGTGTGATGAAAACTTCAAAGTATTTGAAGAAAGAAAATGAAGAAGGTATCTATCAGGAGATGGAAAGATCCCCCATGCTCATGGCTTAGCAGGAATAACAGAGTAAAAAGGCCACCTAACCAACAGCAATCTAAAGATTCAGCACGATCCTCATCAAAATTCAAACACATTTGTTTTAAAACCCATAAAAGACAGTTTGTAGATTCATATGAATATCCAAAAGAACGGGATAGCTAAAACAATCTTGAACAATAAAAGAACAACATGGCAGTGTCAGTAAAAAAGACAAGTTGAAAAATGGAATCAAGTTTTTAAGACCCAGACATAAATCCATAAACATGTGGACACCTGCTTTCGGATAATGAAAATAAGAAATATGAAAAGGAAAAAAAGACAGTACTTTCATCAAATGGTGCCTGTTAATCTGAATTTCTGCATGTAGAAGAATTCAAATAGATCCACTTTTATCATGCTGAACAAAACTCAAGGACAAGTGGGTCAAAAACCCCAACATAAAACCTGTCACACTGAAAATGATACAAGACAAAGTGGGGGAAAGCCTTGAATGTACTGGCACAGGAGTCAACTTTCTGAACAGAACACCAAGAGTGCAGGCACTAAGGTCAATAATTAATAAATGGGAACTCATGAAGCTGTAAACCTTCTATAAGGCAAAGGACATAGTCAATTAAAGAGGAAGCTTAAGGAATGGGAAAAATTTTTAACAATTCCATACCAATAGAGGCTAAATATCCAATATATGCAAAGAATTCAAAAAACAAGATATTGAATGCGACGGAATAATCCTGTACATTGTGAATATGTAGTACTCTGACTGGTTAATTACAAATTGACTGGCCTATAGCTGGGCAGGAAGAGGTTGGAAGGGAGAGTCAGACTAGGAGAATTCTGGGAAAAAGAAGTTCAGAGACAGAGGAGTCACCAATCAGACAGAGAGGAATTAAGACACGCCACAAAGGTAAATGCCACAAGCCTCTGGGCTGCACATAGATGAATAGAAATGGTTTAATTTCTGTTATCAGAGCTAATTAGTCACAAGTTTGAGCTGTAGGCTGAGCACTTGTAAATATAAGCCTCAGTGTATTTATTTGTGAGCTGCAACCAGGAAAAATACATGTACCTACCCTTGAAAATCTAACTATTTAAAAAAAATGGAGTATGGATCTAAGCAGAGAATTCTCAACAGAGGAATGTCAAATACCCAAGAAACACTTGAAGAAATGTTTAAAATCATTGGCCACCAGGGATATTTGAATCAAAATTACTTTTAGATTCCATCTTAGACCTGTCAGAATGGCAAATATGAAAAACCCAAGTGACATGTCATGCTAATGAAGAAGTGAAGCAAGGGCAACACAACCCCACTGTGTGTAGGAGTGAAAACTAATATAGGCACCATGGAAGTCAATACCATGGTTCCTCAGAAAACTGGGCATCTATGGACCTCAAGACTCAGCTATACCACTCTTGGGCATATATTCAAAGGATGTTCCATCCTACCCTAGGAACTCTTGCTCAACTATGTTCATGTATGAGGATTTATTCATAATAGCCAGTAACTAAAAAATAGTGAAGATGTCCCTAAACTGACGAATGTATAAAGATGAGATGTGACTAATAGCATGAGAGCATGATCTTGATTGAACTGATACAATAGTTAAAAGCAAATACAAGAAATGAAAAAAAAAAAAAGAGGATGTGATACATTTATATAATGTAATATTACTCAACTGTTAAAACAATGACATCATGAAAAATTAATACCTCACTTCTCATTGCTAATATCAACTACTGTCAGAGTAAAAAGTTGAAACTCCTTCTTGGCCCTCCCTTTCTGTGCTGTGAATACACCTGGCTTTACTGTTCATCTGTGAACTCAATTCTTGCACAGAACCTCTTCATTTTAAGTTCCCAATAAAAGTCAGAGAGATTGGAGGAAACTCATTCATCCTTTTATTCTTTGTTTTCACACACCAGTCTAGGCCCAGCCTGGAGGCAGTTGCAAGACTGTCTTCCAAGACTAGGCAGCAGAGTAAGCATTAAATTTTTGAACAAGTTTCAATTATGTATTGTGAGAGAAACCTCAGCTAGAGAAGACATTAATTTGACCAGTGATTCTCAATCTTCCTAATTCTGAGACCCTTTTATACAGTTCTTCACATTGTAGTGACCCCCACAACTATAAAATTCTTTTAACTACTACCCATAACTATAATTTTTTTACTGTTATGAATCATACTATAAACAACTGTGTTTTCTGATGGTCTTAAGCAACCCTTGTGATAGGGTTTTTTGACACCCCCAAAGGGAGTCATAATTCACAGATGGATGACTACTATTTTAAACTGACATTAATTAGTTAACTTAATTAATTAATTAATTAACTTACACTTAATTAAAAATAGAATAAAAATTTTAGTGACATTTAAAAACATTAGGAAGTAGAAACAAACATTCATTAGAGCACTAATTCATTTAAAGAAAATGAAATTTTAAAATGATACCAATAATTGACTTTAAAATAATAAAAAGAATTGAAGGAATAATAGGCTATGCTGATGTTGAAAAAGAGCATTCACTTTCCTGTTAGAGAAAATGCCTTTAGTAAGACTTGTATGACTTTGTCTCATGTACATTATTAGCTGCTGAGTGCTGTAAGCTGACACAGATTTACAGCCAATGTCCTGTGCCTCAAACCTCTAAGCCAACTTTACTGTGTCAACCAGGATTGCACATATCTTCATGGGAGTGTTTGCTAATTGGAAACTAAATACTTAGTAGCTATCCTCCCAAAACTGTGCACCCATTAATTCTGTCTGTCTTCATTCACCTGGAAAAAACTAATGCATGCAGGGAAATTACAGAGAAAGTCACTCACCATGCCACATCAATCCTTCAGTGTAATGGAAACCCCTGCAGCTCACTGCACTCAACTTCAGTCTATGATCCAGCTATTGTCTACTCTGTTTCCCCCTACTGTGAACACAGTATACTGTTCCTCCTCTTCTGGCCTGAAGGGAGGAGCCATGCTCCACACACAAATCCTTTCCCTGTTCTGCAATGGACAGTCCACTATGTGACTCCCACTGATAATTTTAGAACTCTATAGTTCTGCAGATGTATAAACCAAGATTTAGGATTAATTAGTCAGGAAGATAGCAAGGGAAATGCCCTGTGATGCTATAGACAGGGTTCAAGACCACCTCAATCAACATAGAAGGCCTTGTCTCAAACCTGATTTTCAAAAAGACTAGAGATGCCCCTGTTCTAAAATTAACATAGTTTTGTGGCACACCAGGACTTAATGTTGGCTGTAACATTGTAATAGTCACTGGAGAAGCATTTAGAGGCCAGGTTTTTAATGGAGGGAATGGACCTTTCTGCTGGTTATTAATCAAGGTTGTCCCCTTTGTTATGGGAATGTAGCTGGTTAATCCTGAGAAACAAGCACTATCATCTTATTTTACTAATCTCTAACAGGTATGGTTAGCATACTACTTATCTTTGGGATACTGGGATGAAGCCCTCCCTTTCGTAAACTCTACTTTGTGACTCGATGTCTCCAAAGAACTGGGAAGCCCTTATACCATCAATTCTATTACCATCAATTCTACTCTTCTACATCACAGGTTAGCAGTGGAGTGCTACTTGATACAGGAGATACTGTTTACAAGCTCCACAAAATTAACTCTGTTGTGCCCAGATCACAGGGACCCCTTAAAGACCACCACAGAGACCAAATCCCATGTGTAAAATCAAAGAACTTTATTCAAGTTCTGGGGCTCAGTCCCTCTGTCTGTCCAATGCAGTGGTGAGAGCAGAGAGCCCTGAGCCCAGGCAGGGTAGGAATTTTTTTTATCAAAGCAGAGGTAGGGGTGAGGGGATTTCCTGGGTCTAGGATGCTGATTGGCTGACAAATGTCTAGGGGTAGCTGTAAAACAAAAATAGGTGTGTGCTAGACTCAAGGACATCTGGCCACCTAATGGTTGGAATGTGAGGTATTTCTTCATCCCTGGGTGGATCCCTGGTGATATCCCTTTGAGGATTTTCCTGGATCTGGATGTTGACTGCCAGTAAGCCTGTCTCAGAAGCCATGTCTACGCCCCTAAGCCTGTCATGGTTGCTGTGTGCTCAAGCTATTTTGGGGCCCCTTCACAAACACCAGTTGTTTCCTAAACTTTAATGTTAAATTTGAAAGTGCAGAACTTTTGGGAGATGTGAGATGGACCAGGGAGTTCTGAGTTTGGCAAATCTGTGTTCTATAGCAACAACATAAGCACTAAGGGCACCAGCATTTCACAGTGATGTCAACAAGGATATTTCAAAGCACAGCCCCACTCCTGATTCTCTACACAGATGCTGCTTGTGGAGTGAAGTTATGTAAAGGGTAATAGCCGGCCACAGAAATTGCAAAGACCACAAGGGCCAGGCAGAAACACACTGGAGCATGAATGACAAACAGGACCATGCAGGATCATGCAGGACCAGGCAAGGACATGACAAACTCTGCATCTGGCCACATGCACCCAGCCAGCCAGGAGAGGACTGAACATACTGGCTCGCATGATTCACACGACTGCTAGTACCAGTCTGGGGATGGCAGCCTCTCACTCACCATGTTGTCGTTTTCCAGCTCACTGATGCTCCCTATTCAGCTCCCTGCAGCAGCATTCATAACACAGCACACAAAACCACTGGTGCCCCCCCATGCCCATCTGCCTGAGACCCCAGCCACTTCCTGAGACTTAGAGACCGGCCCCCAGCTCCCATCCTGCCCCCGACTTCCCTTCTGGATCAGAGGTGAGTACCTGGGACCAACCCGGACCCCATTCCTGGGCACCAGCCACTCCGGGAAGACCTGCCCAACTTGGCACCAGGTTCTGGCCACCAGGCAGCTCCCCTTCTAGCCCCACTGGGAGGGATCCCCTTTTCCAAGCCCCCAGGCAGCCCCTGCAATCTCCGCACCCTGCCCCCATGCCCATCTGCCCGAGACCCCAGCCACTTCCTGAGACTTAGAGACCTGCCCCCAGCTCCCATCCTGCCCCCGACTTCCCTTCTGGACCAGAGGTGAGTACCTGGGTCCAACCCGGACCCCATCCCTGGGCACCAGCCACTCCGGGAAGACCTGCCCAACTTGGCACCAGGTTCTGGCCACTGGGCAGCTCCCCTTCTAGCACCACCAGGAGGGATCCCCTTTTCCAAGCCCCCCGGCAGCCCCGGCCCCCAGCTCCCAGCCTGTCCCTGACTGCCATTCTGGACCAGAGCCTGCCCCCGACTTCCCTTCTGGACCAGAGAGCTGGACAAGAGAAGTCCCTTTTGGACAAGAGAGAGAGTCTTCCTGAATCTGTCAGCTCTTACTGAAAAAAGTACAATGATAAGACCAAGAAGGAACCACAAGGAGATGGGCAGACGTCAAGGCAAAAGTACATACAACAAAATGAAGAGCAATACAGCATCACCAGAACCTAGCCCGCCTCCAACATCTAGACCTGAACACCAAAAATTGGAAGAAGCAGAAGAAAGTAGCCTTATGAGTAACTTCATGAAGAAGGTAGAGGCTTGTGTAGAGGAAAAGACAAGAAAATTGGAAGAACGCTGTAAACAACTGGAGGAAAGGGCAAACAAATTAGAAGAAAACAATAAAGTCCTGGAAGAAAACAATAAAGCACTGAAAGAAAATCATGATAAAGCAATGAAACAAACAAAGGAAACAGTCCAAGAACTGAAAAGGGAAATTGAAAAAATAAAGAAGACACAAACAGAGGGAATGCTGGAAATAGAAAACCTGAGTAAAAGATCAGGAACTTCGGATGCAAGTATAACCAACAGAATGCAAGAGGTGGAAGAGAGGCTCTCTGGCATTGAAGATACAGTGAAGAAATAGTTTCATCAGTCGAAGGAAACACTAAAGCCAACAAAGTCATGAACCAAAATGTCCAAGAAATCTGGGACACCATGAAAAGACCAAACCTACGAATTATAGGGATAGAAGAAGGTGAAGAATACCAACTCAAAGGCACAGAAAATATTTTCAACAAAATTATAGAAGAAAACTTTCCCAACTTAAAGAAGGAAATGCCTATGAAGATACAAGAAGCCTATAGAACACCAAACAGACTAGACCCCCCAAAAAAGTCCCCTCGACACATAATAATTAAACAACTAAATGTACAGAATAAAGAAAGAATATTAAGAGCAGCCAAGGAAAAAGGCCAAGTGACCTATAAAGGTAAGCCCATCAGAATAACACCCGATTTCTCAATGGAGACTTTGAAAGCCAGAAGAACCTGGTCAGATGTAATGCAGACACTAAGAGACCATGGATCTCAGCCCAGACTAATATACCCAGCAAAACTTTCAATCATCATAGAAGGAAGGAACAAGACATTCGAAGACAAAGCCAGATTTAAACAATACCTATCCACAAACCCAGCCCTACAGAAAGCACTAGAAGGAAAATTCCAACCGAAGGAAGTCAGATACACACTCGAAAACACAGGCAATAGATAAAGTCACAACAGTAAACCACAAAGAAGGGAAGTACACACACACTACCACCAAAAATAACAGGGATGAAGAATCACTGGTCATTAATATCCCTTAATATCAACGGACTTAATTCACCTATAAAAAGACATAGACTTACAGAATGGATACGAAAGCAGAACCCAACTTTCTGCTGCATACAAGAAACACATCTCAAATTCAAAGACAGACACTACCTAAGAAGAAAAGGCTGGGAAAAGACTTTCCAATCAAATGGTCTCAAGAAACAAGCAGGGGTACCATCCTGATATCCAACAAAATAGACTTCAAACTAAAATCAATCAAAGGAGATAAAGAAGGACATTACATACTCATCACAGGAAAGATCCACCAAGATGAAGTTTAAATTCTGAACATTTATGCCCCAAACACAAGGGCACCCACATATGTAAAAGAAACATTACTAAAGATTAAACCACATATAAAACCCCACACATTAATAGTGGGAGATCTCAACACCCCACTTTCACCACTGGACAGATCTCCCAAATCGAAGCTTAACAGAGAAATAAAGGACTTAACTGATGTCATGACCCAATTGGACCTAATAGATATCTACAGAACATTCCATCCTAACAAGAAAGAATATACATTCTTCTCAGCACCCCATGGAACTTTCTCTAAAATCGACCACATACTTGGCCACAAAGCAAATCTCAACAGATACAAAACAATTAGAATAACCTCCTGTGTTCTATCAGACCACCATGGTTTAAAGTTAGATTTCAACAACAACAAAAACTACAGAAAACCTACAATCTCATGGAAACTGAATAATGCTCAACTGAATCACCAATGGGTTAAGGAAGAAATAAAGAAAGAAATTAAAGACTTCCTAGAGATCAATGAAAATGAAGACACCACATACCCAAACTTATGGGACACTATGAAAGCAGTGCTAAGAGGGAAATTCATAGCACTAAATGCCCACATAAAGAAGTTGGAGAAATCTCACACTAGTGACTTAACAGCACACCTGAAAGCTCTAGAACAAGAAGAAGCAAAGTCTCCCAGGAAGAATAGACGCCAGGAAATTATCAAAGTGAGAGGTGAAATTAATAAATTAGAAACTAAGAGAATAGTACAAAAATTAATGAAACAAAGAGTTGGTTCTTTGAGAAAATCAACAAGATAGACAAGCCCTTATCCAAACTAACCAAAAGACAGAGAGAGAGAATCCAAATCAACAAAATCAGAAATGAAAAGGGGGACATAACTGCAGACATTGAGGAAATCCAGAGAATTATAAGGTCATATTTTGAAAACCTCTACTCCACAAAACTGGAAAACCTAAAAGAAATGGACATTTTTCTGGATAAGTACCACATACCTAAGTTAAATCAAGACCAGATAAACTATTTAAATAGCCCAATAACCCCTAAGGAAATAGAAACAGTCATTAAAAGTCTCCCAACCAAAAAAAACCCAGGACCAGATGGTTTCAGCGCAGAATTCTACCAGATCTTCAAAGAAGAGTTAATTCCAATACTCTCTAAATTGTTCCACATAATAGAGACAGAAGAACATTACCAAACTCCTTCTATGAGGCTACAATTATCCTGATTCCTAAACCAAACAAGGATACAACAAAGAAAGAGAACTACAGACCAATCTCCCTCATGAACATTGATGCAAAAATACTCAATAAAACATTGGCAAACAGACTCCAAGAACACATCAGAACAATTATCCACCATGATCAAGTAGGCTTCATCCCAGGGATGCAAGGGTGGTTCAACATACGAAAGTCCATCAACGTAATACACCATATAAACAAACTCAAAGAAAAAAACCACATGATCATCTCACTAGATGCAGAAAAGGCATTTGACAAAACCAACACCCCTTCATTATAAAAGTCTTGGAGCGATCAGGAATACAGGGAACATACCTAAACATAATAAAGGCAATATATAGCAAACCAACAGCCAACATCAAATTAAATGGAGAGAAACTCAAAACAATTCCACTAAAATCAGGAACGAGGCAAGGCTGTCCACTCTCCCCATACTTATTCAATATAGTACTTGAAGTTCTAGCCAGAGCAATAAGACAACATAAGGAGATTAAGGGGATACAAATTGGAAAGGAAGAAGTCAAGCTTTCCCTATTTGCAGATGACATGATAGTATACTTGAGTGACCCCAAAGATTCCACCCAGGAATTGATAAAGCTTATAAACACCTTCAGCAACATAGCAGGATACAAGATCAACTCAAAAAAATCAGTAGCCCTCCTATATACAATGGACAAAGAAGCTCAGAAGACAATTATAGATACATCACCCTTTACAATAGCCAAAAATGACATAAAATACCTTGGGCTAACACTAACCAAGCAAGTGAAGGACCTATATGACAAGAACTTTAAGTCCCTGAAAAAAGAAATTGAAGAAGATGTCAGAAAATGGAAAGATCTCCCATGCTCATGGATAGGCAGGGTTAACATAGTAAAAATGGCAATCTTACCAAAAGCAATCTACAGATTCAATGCAATCCCCATCAAAATACCAACACAATTCTTCACAGACCTGGAAAGAATAATACTCAACTTCATATGGAAAAACAAAAAACCCAGGATAGCTAAAAGAAACCTGTACAATAAAACAACTTCTGGAGGCATCACAATCCCTGACTTCAAGCTCTACTATAGAGCTACAGTAATAAAAACAGCTTGGTATTGGCATAAAAACCGACACGTGGACCAATGGAATCGAATTGAAGACCCTGACATTAACCCATACACCTATGGACATATAATTTTTGACAAAGAAGCCAAAATTGTACAATGGAAAAAAGAAAGCATCTTCAACAAATGGTGCTGGCATAACTGGATATCAACGTGTAGAAGGCTGCAAATAGATCCATATCTGTCACCGTGCACAAAACTTAAGTCCAAGTGGATCAAAGACCTCAACATAAATCCAGCTACTCTGAACCTGCTAGAAGAGAAAGTAGGAAGTAGTCTTGATCGCATTGGCATAGGAGATCTCTTCCTAAATATAACACCAGTAGCGCAGACACTGAGACAAACAATCAATCAATGGGACCTCTTGAAACTGAGAAGCTTTTGTAGAGCAAAGGATACGGTCAACAAGGCAACGCGACAGCCTACAGAATGGGAAAAGATCTTCACCAACCCCACGTGTGACAGAGGACTGATATCCAGAATATATAAGGAACTCAAGAAATTAGACATCAAAATGACCAACAGTCCAATTGAGAAATGGGCTTTAGAATTAAACAGAGAATTCTCAACAGAGGAAACCCAAATGGCTGAAAGACATTTAAGGAATTGCTCAACATCCCTAATCATCAGGGAAATGCAAATCAAAACAACTCTGAGATACCACCTTACGCCTGTTAGAGTGGCTATGATCAAAAACACTGAAGACACTTTATGCAGGAGAGGTTGTGGAACTAGGGGAACTCTCCTCCACTGCTGGTGGGAATGCAAGCTTGTACAACCACTTTGGAAATCATTATGGTGCTTTCTTAAAAAATTGGGAATCAATCTCCCCCAAGATCCAGCTATACCACTTTTGGGCATATACCCAAGAAATGCTCAATCATACCACAAGAGCACTTGCTCAATTATGTTCATATCAGCATTGTTTTAATAGCCAAAACCTGGAAACAACCTAGATGCCCTTCAACTGAAGAATGGATAAAGAAATTGTGGCACATATACACAATGGAATACTACTCAGCAGAGAAAAACAATGACATCATACCGTTTGCAGACAAATGGATTGATCTAGAAAAAATCATCCTGAATGAGGTGACCCAGACTCAGAAAGACAAATATGGTATGTACTCACTCATAGGAAGATGCTAGATGTGGAACAAGGATGACTGGACTGCTACTCACATCACCAGTGAGGCTACCTGGAAAACGAGACCCCAAAAAAGACACGAAATGGAGAAATGGATGAGATCTACATGAACAGCCTGGTCATGAGTGGGAACAATGAAGGGCAATGGTCGAGGGAAAGAGAGTGGGAGATCCTAGCTGGATCAAGAAAAGAGAGGGAGAACAAGGAATAGGAGACCATGGTAAATGAAGACCACATGAGAAGGGGAGGAAGGAGAGAGCTAGGGAGGCCCACGGAGATCCACAAAGATACCCCCACAAATGACTGCTGGCAATGGTCGAGAGATGGCAGGAACTGACCTACTCTGGTGATGGGATGGCCAGACACCCGGTTAGTTGTGCCATAAACCCCATCCAAGGACTGGGGAATCTGGATGCGGACATCCACGGCTGGGCCCCGGGTGGAGCGCTGGGAGTCTAATTAATGAGAAGGAGGAGGGTTTATATGAGCAAGAATTGTTGAAACCAGGGTTGGATAAAGCACGGGGATGAACCAAGGGCTGGGGAGACCCCGGCTGGATCTGAATGGGTGAGACAGTTATTTGGCTTGATCTGTTTGGGAGGCAGCTGTGCGTTGGTGCCGGGGCCTGGGCTCCTTACATGAGTTGGCTGTTTGAATCCTGGGACTTATGCAGGGACGCTTGACTTGGTCTGGGAGGGGGGACTGGACCTGCCTGGACTGAGTCTACCAGGTCGATCCTGGCCCTCGAGGGAGACCTTGATCTGGAGGAGGTGGGAATGGGGGGTGGGCTGGGGGGAGGGGAGGGGGCGAGAGGGGAGAACAGGGGAATCTGTGGCTATTATGTGGAACTGAATGGTGTTGTAAAATAAAATAAATAAATAAATAAATAAAAATTTAAAAAGCAAAAAAAAAGTATTAAGCCGAATAAAATGTGTTTAAAGAAGCTTCATCGAGAAAAATCTATTTCTGTGCAATACAATCCATGGTATAAAGTTATAGTCGTTTGACTAAATAATGTTCCCCACATTCTCATAACTTGATTCTGTATCAGTCAAAGTAAACTTTCTGAGTTAAGCAATTCCTACCACAGCATTTCAGCTCTTATATACTTAATGAAATTTAATTAAATCTAATAAAAATATAAATTAAATATTAATTAAAATAATATATTATTTATACACATAATTAAATTTAATTAAATATGACAAATATAAATTAAATTTATAATATACAATTCATATACACTATTAAATTTAATTAAATATAATATGAATATAAATTAATAAAATATAAACTAAATTTATAATATATAATTTATATATGTATATATAAGTAAAATGGTTTTCAACAGAAGTGCACCAAAGAGCACTCAGATTCCACAAAATATAGATTGTTAAATAAAAATTTGGGGACAAGCATGAACAAATTCACTGTGAATACTTGGTCGAATCATTTCTAGTAGCCCACAGATAATGCATGTTTTCTCCTAGGTTATGGGTGCTCAGTGTGCCTGAATAATAATGTCCGAATTCTTGAAAAAATGAGAAACTTTGAAGGCAGGATATGGAAAAATCAATCTTGGAATGAAGAACATCCCCAGTAGAGTGGAGAGTCAGAGAAACCAGAGAAAGAGACCATTTTTCTTGGACACTCATCCAACAGACTAGTTTGTCTAATTTACAAAGAAATAAAAAATTAGGAACTAAAAATGTAAAAATCTGATTAATATTGCCTGATAACAGGAGATAGAGAGTTTTAATGACAGCATACAAATGGCAAAAAAAAAAAATCTGAAGCACAGTTCCTAGCTGAAAAGGTATTGGTCATTGATGTCTGCAGCTGAAGTGAGATTCAGTCTCTTTCTTGGTCTGGTGTTGGACTTTTCCCTCACTGTAGGATATTATGTCTCTGTCATACACACATAGGCAGTGCTAATTGGATTGATAGTCTTAAGAAAACAGAAATATTAACAAAATGAGGAAAAAGATATGTGTGGAGATGAGCAATGGTGGATTTGGAAGGAACAAGTAGAAGATAAATGTAAAATTTTGAAATATGGACATATCATTAATTACTTTAAAATTATTGGAAGAAAGATTTATGCCATCTGAAACCCAAGTTATCTGCATTTGGGACACTTTTTCTTCACTTGGTTTGTCATGTCATAAAACTGAAAAGATATTTCTTGCTCCATCTTACTATGCTTTATTTTGTTATGCTCAGTTATCTCTTAAAAGCCTCTACTTTTCTAGGAAGAGATCAAAATGTTGTGGTTGCAGAATGAAGAGGAGATGGAGAGGAACTGATAGGAGTAGAGGGGAGGGAAACTATAATCAGAATGCATTTTATGATAAAATAATCTAATTTAAATTAATGAAAAATTGTGCATATTTGATAAATGTTTAAAAATATAAAATTAAAGAAAATAATAAAATGAACTTTTCTGATATGATGTGCATTTGCACATATTCATATTTATATTGATCATATATTCTCCTATGAAAATTGACAAAAGCAAGTTAAGGATAATAACAAAACTCTAAATTAACAGACAAAATAATTATAACAATGAGAAACAAGAAGAGTTGAAAATAATACCTAACTATATCAAAGTCTTAATTACACCTAAAATAAATAACATGAAAGAAACAT
The DNA here is from genome assembly GCF_004664715.2 of Peromyscus leucopus. NCBI lineage: Eukaryota > Metazoa > Chordata > Mammalia > Rodentia > Cricetidae > Peromyscus > Peromyscus leucopus. Next base: position 138,216 of record NW_023504491.1, on the reverse strand, counting down.
TTATTTTGATGATAGACAGAGTTCTTTGAATTCAAATATGCCACCCCGAGATTTTTTGACAGGTGCTTTTTTGGAAACAGCCCTGCTGAATTTCAAAAGTGTTCATTTCAATTGTCATAGACTTCATGAGACAGAAAGAAAGAATTAAGCTTCTTGAGGAATGCATTTTATATATAAGTCACAATATATTAAAATATCTTGGATATTGTGTTTTATTGAATTATTTATAAGATATCAGAAGTCACATTCAAATAATTTTCAGCATAGTTCCCACCTCTATTAATCCAACTTTCACATGGCATGATTTTGTGCACTGAATGATTTCCTTTATTCCAGCTTAATATATATTTATTAAAATATTTAGTTCAGGAAGATAGAATTTGATGTAGAATCAATAGCCATGTCCTTACAATTCATAATCAAATTAATATAAATATATAATATATTTATGATATATTATAATGTATAATCAAATTGTAATATATCAAATTAATGATGAATACATAATCAAATTATAAATATTGGCACTTTGCATCATAACCATAATCCTGATCTGACATGTACTTTCAACTGAAAAATTAAATCAATCAATTATTTCGGAATTTTTTCACATGTTAAAGGAGTTAAAGCACCCCTTTTTATGTAAATCTACATCTATGGTATCTCCTCAGTCACCGCCCTAAACCATGTGGTCTTTCCAAGCATCCAAGTTCTGGCTAACAATCGTATTGAGAAAAGTTTCATCTATTGCCAAATATCCAGAAACATGAAGAGATAATAGTTTGTTTGTCAGAGCAAAGAAATATGAGTATACATCCAATGAAATATAAGCACTTACAGTATTAGCAAGAGCAATAAGAAAGGACTCTGAAGTTAATGATTATTTTATAATTGAAGTCATCCAGTCAACACTTAGGTTGAAACGAGGAGAAAATTAAACTACTTTAGAATATGCACATAGGGGGTTTTCTGAAAATTCCCAGTCAGCAAAGAAGGGTTACCACAGTACTAGCAAATGACACAAAAGCAAAGTATTACATTATCATTACCAGCATTTCCCCACAAATAAATTTTATTTACTGTAAGTTTTGACACAAAATGTCATTTCTGAACAGGAACCTACATGTTATACCTAACCTTATTAAAATACATTTTTTATAATATATTTTTAAATTTATGATTGTGTTTTCAGTAAATCCAACAGAAGGTCTTGCTACAGACAGATTTCAGCAATATAACCTTAATTATTAAATTAATTAAAATGTCCATTCAAACTTGTATGTCATTTTTAGAGAGGAGGAGAAATTGAATGCATATTTTTTGAATAATCCTATACATGCATTGTGCTATATTTTCTAAAAAAATTATAAAAATCATACTATCACAATGTCTTTCATGTATAACCATGCAAATACACAAACCATATATTTGTAGTGAATTATTAATATCTCAAGCATTGTTAAAACTACAAGATGTTAAATCCATTTTCTCTGGTGGATAGAATTACTGTGAATACAACTGCAGCTTTAGACTGATTGATGAGCATTGTTTCAGTGTCTACGACAATATTGTAAGTTGCTCTGCTTTAGGAAAAATAATTTAACCAATATTAAGTACTTCTTCTGTGCAAGCAAAGCTGATGACAGCTGTTAACAGAAGAATTTTCATTTTTCTATGTCTCGGTTTACAGCTTCTTGAGAAATGATCCTTATTTCAGTTGTTACAGAGGATATCAATGAAATCACACTTCATCTGTTTCCATTCGTGGATCGAATATGATATAAATTGTGGTTCATTTTGGAGGCTTGTTTATTTGTTAGAGTATCCTGTTTGGCAGTCAGTCCAGGACTTAGATTGACACTGTTACATTTTGTCAATGACATTTTCATTCAGGGAAGTCTGGTGTGATGTGACTTATTGTCAAATACACGAGGAAACACATTATATAACTTTTAATGACAATGATGAGACTGTACTCTTGGATCCTCTGCTGTATAAAGGAGATGAAATTTCAAACATCGATTTTTAAATTGCCAATTTATGTTATTATTTGCATCATTAGAAATTCATAGGTTCTGAGCAATAACCTCTGATATTCACTCTGCTATTGGACTTAATGGTGAACTGAATGTTCCAAAGGGGGAAAGCTCTACCATGATTTCTAAGCTTGTGTAAAGAGGCCAATTGTAATGAGTAGAGCTTGTTACTTTGTAAACAATGAAGATTACAATTTTCATATGCATATTTTAACACTATCACAGATGCGCCGCAGACAAATTACGTGCCTTGATGAATCACACATCACTGATTCTCTCCTCTGCTATGTGACCTTTCTGTGGTCACAAAATCATCCTTGAGTTTAACATTAAGGAATATGAATTTTACATTTATACAATGGAAATATACTAAATAAATTAATATATTCAGTTAGGATGGCTTATTTACATTTTTCATCATGGTGGGGAGCACGCCAGCCTGCAGACTGTCATGGTGCTTGAAAGGAAGCTGAGAGTTCTGTGTCTTGGAAGCAACAGGAAGTCTAACCACTCAGCAATCTCTCCATACCTGGTTCTAATTTTATGGACGTTTGCAGGCACCGAGATTGGCCATGTGGTTTTGTGCTTAGAATATTTTCTTACCTCGTAATCTGAGGTTGAAGTGCAGCATAAAATTAGCTGGGGAATCGACCTTGCAGGTTTAAAAGAATCCTATGAACTACACATGGTCAAATCATGGCCACATTCTCTGACATCCATATCCTTATATTTATGAAAGATCATATCAGGAACACACATGCTAAAGGAAATTTGCACATATTTTCTTTATTTGAATGGTATAAAGAAACTGTTGAAGATTTAAAATGATTCTTTCAATTTTAGAAGCTTGTTGTTTAGTATTCACGTTAGGGATCCTCATGGAAACTATGCAACAGTGCTTGAAGCCAAACTCTGCTACTAGTTCATGTAACACATGCATTCATTCATAAAATGAAATTAATAAATCTTTATGAAAATGATGGGGTATGCACGTGGTCAATTTAAAGACGTGCTATCTACAGCATTATTATTCAATGTCATAACATTTAACTTCAAAAAAATTAAAAAATTTAATTTCAGTTCAAAAAACTCTAAATCCATTAATTTTTTCTTATCAGCTTGGTGTATTGTCATTTTTATGAAGAACGGCCCTGACTGTGATTTATTGACACAATCCAAGAACTGACCTGATTGTGACAAGGGTTCAAGGACCTTTCTCATGGCACATGGCACCATCGCCCAGGCAGGAGGGCCTGGACTGCGAGAGAAAGCAAGATACTCGGATCACATGGGACTGGGCTCCACCATCTGACATGTTGACATTAGTAATACATTAATAATATTATATTAATAAGTATATTAATAATACATTAAAAGACAGATAAAAGATTGTGAGTGAAAGATGAGCTTGAGTGACCAGAGACATGGACAGCCAGGAGCCTCCTCCATAGAACTTGGATTCTCCAGGGAGGAAATAGCATCCTGAGAGAGCAAGGAGACCTCGCTTCCATTTCCAGCTTTAACTTTCCCCAATAATGGACTCTGACCTGGACGTTTAAGTCTAATACACCCTATTACTATGAATATTAAATAAACATCATCCTGCTGAGTTGATTTTTATTTGAATTTTTCATCCCAGCAAAAGAAGGAATCTAGATGAAATGTAAAGCCAGCACAGTGTCATGAGAACTACATTTCCCACAATGACTTTCTCTGTGTGGTCAGAGCTACCTTTCCCACAGTGTGGTCCTCTACATCATCAGAACTACATTTCTGACAGTTCTTTTCTCTACATCATCAGAACTACATTTCACAAAGGGAATTTTCTGTGTCATCTGAACTACATCTCCCACAATGGACATTCCCTATTGCTTCAGAACTACGTTTCCCACAGTGCTTTCTCCTCATCTTCAGAACTATATTTTCCACAGGGCTTTTCTCTGTATCCTAAGAACTAAATTTCCCACAGGTTCTTTCTCTACGTCATCAGTCAGCCATTATTTACACAACACTGTACCATGAAGGCTTTCATTTAAATTGATGTGAACACAAATGACCAAAATACAAAAGCTACAAAACATTTGTAGTGATGTACTCAAAGAGGTTTCAAAAGAGTTCTTTGAGGAATTTTAGGAGGGTTTATGCCAGAAACTGGATAAAAACAGTGGTTATATCTCTTGAAGTTGGTTAATTTTCTCAACATTCTGTGGATCAAGAAAAATAGTACCCCAGACTGTAGTGTGATTCCATAGATGCCTTTCAGTGGGGCATTATGAAATTTCTTTATTACTCAATATCTTGTGGGCTGAGTCAAGATGAGAAGATATATTTAGTCAAATGCCTTTGAGTTTGTGTCCTCTTAAAAATTACATGTCATTTAAAATAGCAGTTAAGACTGATAATAATCATTATCATGTCAAATTAAAATTTCTGTTTGCAATTACTATTGAGTGAACCCCAAATAAAATATCTTTGACTATGGACTTGTGAGCTACTCTAATTATAGACTCATATGTAGACACTAGGTTTCAATATTTTTATTTTGCACATTTATTCTGGAGTTAAATGAGTCTCCTCTAGAAACTGCCCACTGAGGGTAAGTAGCTTAACACATAGGGAACAGTAGACAAAGAAATATATTGGCAATAGAAAATTTAAAAAAAACAGATTAGAGTATTGAATTAACAATGTGAGAGGGGAAATGAAATGCCCATTGATTAATTAACCAACATATTGAATGTTTGAGGGAGAATGAAGAAATTCTAACATCATTAAGCCACAAAACTCATTCAGTTAATGGACATAGTGATATACAACAGATAAGAAAGTGTAGTTGATAAACATCTACTGAAATTTTATGCAGAAGTTGGGGGTCTGTGGGAAGGAAGGTAAGTAGATATTGACCCCAAACTAATCATAATTGAAGGAAGTTGATAGACACTCATGGGATTGCTAAATAACATCTTACTAGATGGTATGTAACATTACTTAAGAGTAGAAAGAAAATTTATGGTCTTACTTAGCACTTGATCCTGAATGCTACTACACTCACCCCTGACAAGATGCACTTACTTTTGTAATATTTGGATTTTATCATAGAAAACTATAGTTTTCTAATTGGATTTAAGGCTAGATCTGTAGGAATATCTGCATATCAGGTTCTGTATTGCTGGGCTAGAGCTCATTACTTTGGAAATATTAGACCCTAGGTGCAACCCATGACTCCTGTTTTGTATATTTTACTTCTTCCATTTAGTTGACATGGTTACAGAATATTTCATCATTTGTTCATGGAACACAGATCCTGTTTTGCTGGATCAAATCACATAGCTTAATTCCATTAGTGCCAGGCACTAAGCTTTAATTGATTTATATTTTAATTTGAAGTCTTTAAAAAATGAGCAATTTAAGTTTGGAAGTTCATTTGGTATGAATTTCTCATTAAACACAAAAATACACACACAATTTTCCATGTAAATATTGTAGTGCAGCCAATATTGTGCATGGCTCAGTTAATCAGAAAATTTGTTTGAATTAAAATGTGACATAAGACCAAAAAGATAGTCCAGTGTGTAAAGGTTTGGATTCTTTTGTTTGTTTGTTTTTTGAGACAGGGTTTCTCTGGGATGTTTTGGTGCCTGTCCAGGATCTCACTCTGTAGACCAGGCTGGCATTGAACTCACAGAGATCCTCCTGGATCTACATTCTGAGTGCTGAGATTAAAGGCATATCCTAAAACTGCCCAGGAATGGCTTTGGATTCTTAAGTTTGACAATCTGATTTTGATGCCTAGCACCCAGATGAAGGTAGATAGGAAAAAATCAAACCCAGATTTTATGCTTGTACTGCACCAAACACCTTGATATAAATGCACACAAAGACTGTACAAACATTGCCATTCACACACACTCTATAAACAAATTCATACAAGAAAAGAGTTCCATACTGAGGATGTAAATAACACAATAAATTTTTAAAAGTTTATGCCAGTAGGTGAAATTTATACATTAATTCACAGAGAAAGATAATTCTACTAAACAGGGCAAGGGGAGAAACTTGAGGAAAGAGCAATGTGAAGAATCTGAACTACACGACAAAGATGAATGCATAATTGAGAGAGAAAGATGCGTCCACCTTTAAATTTGTAAATTAGATGTCAGGGACAGATATGTAGCAAGTTGTATCAATCTCAAAACCTGTGAAATTAAAAATTTCAAATTAGAAACATCAATGGAAATATATTAAATGCAAATGTATAAAGTAAGTATTATAGAACATACAGAAATCCATGTTTGAGAGATGAAGTGTGGAATGATGGAATCTTTGAGCAGAAATTTGATCATAGGGATAGATTAAAGATTTAATATTTGCACAATTCTGATGATTTTAGATATAAGAAACCTTATTTTATCAAGTGCTTGAGTATGCATCTTTCATGAAAACAATAAAATTTAGTACAGAAAAATATATATGGAAGTTTCATGGATTCAAATCCCCTTTAGATTGTGAATTGTTATGTCTAGTCAGTGTAGCATATTCAACACTTAAGCATATGTGTTCATCATATTTAATGATTCATTGCTCAGGATATTTCTTCACTTTGCCTTGAAATGAAGTGGTTGCAGTCCCTCAATCAATTTTATTTTTTCTAGTTACATCTCATACATAATAAATAAAAGAGACTGTAGAACTCTATGAACTTTAAAATATGTCAGGTTTTTTTCTTAATGATTTCAGGTTTAGTTTTGTTTTTACTGATGTTTTAATGTTTCTCCATTTTTTTGTAGTATTGTAAAAGTTTTCCCATAATATACTTGTTTATTTTCTCTGGATAGAATATTTTTATTAAATGGTTGTTTTGTTTATTATATTGAATTCTGACAGACAAAGATTTTTATTTTATTTAACTCACGAAATCCATAGCTTCATTGAGGACAGGCGTCTGTGAAGTATAAGATATACAAAGTTCAAAATGCTATTCATGTACTCAATAATTTTATTTCTTTTTTTCAAGAATGGAAATGGAAATCAAGAAATTTCATTATTTTCTCTTATTTCAGATCAATATTCTCATTATGAAACACAATCATTTACTGTTTTTGAGGATATCTTGTATATTTTCTCTTGGCATTCCATACGCAGCAGACATTTTCACATAGATGTCCCATAATTCTTTACTGAGACTGGCTTCTTTGGCTTCATTAAATAAGGGAGTAAAGAGAGATAACCATTAGAAGTATGACTGTTTCTGAAGTATGAATCCCTCAATATTTTTTGTCTAGACCTACATAACTTTATTGATTTTTAAATTTAGTTTCTTAAGTTTTCTGTGAATTTGGAGGAAATACACATTGCCTCAAGTCCATTGAGATCCACTACCAAATATTTTCTACTCAATCAATACACACACACACACACACACACACACACACACACACACACACACACACTTATTTTCTTTTAACCTATCAACTCTCTTTTGTGATGATGATATTTTGATAGACATGTGGCTTTCCATTTCAGAATGGTTAACATACCAGAGTTTTCATTAATCATTTCCTTCATGAGTCTTCTTGCAAAGGACAAATGCCAATCTCTAATTTGATATATAGTAAATGTAATATTATTTATTTTTAAAGTTTCTTCAGATAATGATATTTTACTTTCTAGAATTATATATGGAGAATAAGTCAGCATTCTGGGTACACCAAGGTACTTCACAATTAATGGACTTATATCTGATAGACAGTTTATGTTCATTATCATAAGTATTGTTAATTTTCCAATACATTTGATGTCAAAATGAAGACTTTAGTTTTGTGAAGGTATTTCTTCACTTCTACCCGAGGATGGTGACACACAATCTTTGGTTGTGAAAATTGATGTCTTATATATGTGATGCTTGCCACTCACTTTATAGACATTTCTGAATGAAATATGTTATGGAAATTTATTTAAGGATTGTATGTACCTCAAATTGTGGTTTTGTACATAACTGAAGAGAGATTTCCTTCCAAGGAATGCTGATTCTTGAACACAGGTGTTAAATATTTTCTTATGAAAAAGGCAGGCTAATAAACATGTTCATAACCACCTAAAGTTAGATATTACACTTACAGAATGCTGCACACATATTTTTTTTCCATTGTTTTCAACAAAATGTATGCACATCATGACTGTGGTGCTTGAAACCGGATATAATACAAACAAAGTGTCACCTGAGACTGAGAAGCATTTCATTTGGATTACAGTAGCAGATTAGTATCCTGTTCTTTACTTTGATTTGGTTATAAGTTTTTGTGTTTGCATAAAGTAGGAATTCCAATATCAAAGAACTGCATAAATAAATTTTTAAAATTCATTGTAGTTTCTGAATTAATTGCCAATGACAGTCACTACTATCTGGCAATCAAAACACTGTGAGAATTAAATAAAATTTAAGATATTCATTCTAACTATTAAGTTCTTTAAAAATGTGTTAATAAAATTAATTGATTTTATGATTTATGAAATAATAATCATATATTTATGTGTTACAATATTCTACTTTAATATACATTTTATGTGATAAATGGAAATTGAAAAACACAAATGATAGTACATGATATGACTAAATAAATAATTCTGCCGGGCATTGGTAGCACACACCTTTAATCCGAGCACTTAGGAGGCAGAGGCAGGCAGATATTTGTGAGTTCAAGGACAGCCTGGTCTACAGAGCAAGATCCAGAAAGGTGCAAAGCTACACAGAGAAACCCTGTCTTGAAAAACCAAAAAATAAAAATAAAGAAAATAAATAATTATAAAATACAAGTTTATGCATTTTTTATATTTCCCTAAAAAGTGTGATACCCTGTATGAGTAACTTTTAACTTTTATAATTTTTAAATATTAACTTTCTACATATGACTTTTAAAAAAATATTTAGCAAAGTGTAATACTGAAATTCAATAAATGTCCGATAAAATATGTAGGGTCATTTTTTTCTACTGTTATAAAATTTAGGTGACTTAACCCAAGCACAGTTTTTATGATTTTCATAAACCGCTTGCTACATTTTCAGACTGGCATGAACCTCAAACACTGACTTTCTTACTGTATCATCAGGCAAAATATTTTATTTAGTTTTCTTCATGCAAAAAACTATCTTATCCTATACTAGAAAAGTCTCCAGTTACCAAGTTTGTCCTTACAATCAACTGATAAAATTTCAGTAAACGTCATGCATTTTTCAGTGTTTCTGTTTCAAACTCTTGGAAAACAGCTTCTAGAAACTTCTTATCCACTTATGATGAACAGGATGTGCAAACGTTCCCACATGGTTTATTGGTTGTAATGTCTGTGCAAATTTAGAATGAGGAGCCAAAATAACATAGAAAGACCATTAGCAGAATAGGTTTAATGTTTTACACACTTTTGCTTTCTTTTTCATTCTGAACCCAGTTTCCTGGGAGAGAAGAAAAATTATCAGTTAACTTTAAGAATCCTTTCATAGAAGCATCTTTACCCTGGATTTGGCTCTGCAATGGTCTCGATGTTTCTGAAACAATAATACAAATATCAACCTCTCCTGAATTAGTTTACTTTTTAAAAAGTTTGTTAAAGCTACCACAATGTAAAGTACTATGAGTATGAATTTAATGTACTGCATATATATTTAATCTCCTGACAGCATAAGATACTCACTTAATGATCTTATGATGGCATTATCAAATTTATGAAGCAGAATGTGGAGAGCTGGCATCTATCCTTTTGCCTAAACATGAGACAACAATAATTTTATTTTCATCTGTCGACATTGCATATACATCCTTTCTCTTTAACAGAGAGATAACCAGCAATAATATTTATCCACTATGAAGAATAGATAATTCAACTAAAATTTTCATGGCTGCTCCACAGATCGTTCTGTGACCAAATTACAAATTTCTACACATTACTAGAGGAGGCAAGTAGAACTGACAACAATGACACAGACACCAGGAATCCATTGAGACAAACAGCAAACTTGTTTATTCAATAACAGGGAAGGCCTTATATACTCTCTGCCTAGCACCCAGGCTCTGTCACAATCTGGTGGCCTTGTGAGGTCACCCCTAATTGACTGGGCACCATCAGGAACTCTGACAGAGCCTGTTGCTAGGCTCTCAGGAAGACTCCAGGTTGGGTTGTAAATGTATAGCATGTGCATGCTTTGGCAACTGGTCTGACTCAATTTCCTCGACACCACAGGCCTGTCCTATCACATATCCAAACTTTATTTTATTATGTGGCCACTCAATGGGAGTCAGAGTCCTTTGCTCCTGTCCTGTTGACCCCGCCTCAGGATTTCAGTAACTGGACTGTGTCTGTCTTAGGTTGGCTTGCCAAACAAGGACTTACCCATCTGTGACAACCAGCCCTTGAAGAGCATCTATTCCTGGGGAATCACCTCGGGTTGGGAGGGTCAGGCCTTTTGGATTTCAGAAAGCCAGGCATGTACATGGTGGTAGGAGGCCATGAGATGGATGTCTAAGAGCCATTGACCTCTGTAGAGTCACCTCAGTGGTGCCTGTTGTTGTGGGACGTGTGTTGGAAGCCATTTAAAAAGGAGAGAGATTAAAAGTGGCACCCGCCAATCAGAACACAAGTGAGAATCCATGAGGTATCCAACAGCCTTTCTATATTATGCCAAGAGTTTAAAATTAGTCAAAGGCCACAACCTCTGCCCATGTCTGATTAATTTCGAAAATTGTGTGTTTTAGCTGTTCTGGATAATATAGAAGCTGAGCTGACCAGGGTCCCTTAATATATTTATGGTAATAAAATAACGGGTGGATATGAAGTAGGACAGGCCCACAGGGCTGAGGAAATTGGCTGAGACAAGTAGCCAAAGAATGCAAGTACCTTACTCCTTGAGAGCCAAACTTGAGTCTGCCTGAGGACCTAGCAACAGTTGCCATCAGAGTTCCTAGTCAATGTCAGAGTTCTAGATTGTTCAAAGTCTGTCTGATGACCTAGCAACAGGAGCTGGCAGAGTTCCTAATCCACATCAAAGCTCCTGATTGTGCAGAGTTGGCTTGAGGACCTAGCAAAGTCACCGTAAGAGTTCCTGGTCCTGCAGAGTCTGCATGAGGGTCTAGCAACAGTCTATGACAGTGGTCCGGATTGTGCCCAGCCAATGAGGGGTGACCACACAAGCTTGCTAATCTTACCCTCCTTGTCCAAATGGTGTCATGTCCAATGATGAAAAGGGAAGCTGCACAATTGTCAGAGGGGCAAGGAGAGCCTGAAAAGGGAGCATACATATATCTTACTGAAATGGAGATGGCACATGATGTTGAAATGGCCGCTGACTGTTGTATGGGTTTCTATGGCACCTATGGTGTTTTCAAAAGCCCAAAACATCCTCCAGGCAGAGTACTTACACTGACCAAGCACACATTGACTACTCTGTCTAATAAACCCTCTTTTATAATGTATGTTGTATGCATCTGCTTCCTGAAAATCCCAAACAATGTGGCCTCTGCCAGCCGACATTTACACAACACTGTACCATGAATGCTTTCATTTAAATTGATGTGAATACAAATGACCAAAATAAAAAAGCTACAAAACTTTTGTTGTGAGGTCCTCAAAGAAGTTTTAAAAAAGTTCTTTGTCTGAGGACTTATAGGAGGGCTCATGTCAGAAACTGGATAAAGATGGTGGTTTTTTCTCTTGAAGTTGGCTAATTTTCTGAACATTCTGTGGATCAAGAAAATTAGTACCCAAGATTGCAGTGTGATTCCATACATGCTTTTCAGGGGATCCTTATGAAATTTCTTTATTACTTGATTTCCTGTGGTCTGAGTCAAGACTGTAAGGTATACATAGCCTTTGAGTTTGTGCCCTCTTAACAAATGACATGTAATTAAAAATAGCAGTTAAAATTGATGGATTCAGAAGATTGATCATAATCATTGACATATCAAATTAAATTTTCTGTTTGAAATTGTTATTTGTTGAAACCCAAATAAGAATATTGAGTCCTTGAATATGGACTTGTGAGGTACTCTAAATAAGTGTTTTTAATGTGGATAATAGTCTCATATATAGACACTAGCTTTCAATATATTTATTTTGAATATTTAATCTGGAGTTAAAATGAGTCTCGTCAGGAAACTCCCCACTGTGGGTAAGTAGTTACAGAATAGGGAACAGTAGACAAAGGATAACATTGGCATTTGAAAATAAAATGCAGGGTTAGAGTGTTGAATTAGCAACATGAGAGGAAAAATGAGATGTCCATTGATGAATTAAACAACATATGGAATGTATGAGAGATAGTTAAGAAAATCCACGATCATTAAACCACAAAATTCATTCAGTTAATGGACATAGTTGTACACAACAGAGAAGAAAGTGGAGTAGATAAACATCTACTGAAATTATATGCAGAAGCAGGGGTGTCTGTGGGAAGGTAGGTAAGTAGATATTGACCCCAAACTAATCATAATTGAAGAGTTGATAGACACTCATGGGATTGCTGGGTAATATCACATTCGATGGTGTAAAACATTCATTACTTAAGAGTAGAAAGAAAGTCCATAGTCTTACTTAGCACTTGACCCTGAATGCTACTACAGCCACCCCCTGACAAGATGCACTCAGTTTGAATATTTGAATTTTATCATATAATTTTTACTATAGAAAAATATAGATTTCTAATTGGATTTGAGGCCAGTTCTGCAGGAATATATACATGTCAGGTTGTGTAATCCTGAGCTAAAGCTCATTTCTTTGGAGATATTTGACCCTAGGTACAACCCATTACTCCTGTTTTGAATATTTTTACTCTAGTCCATTTAATTGTCATGGTTACAAGATCTTTCATCATGTGTTTATGGAGCACACATCGTGTTTTGTTGGATCCAATCAGATGGCTTTATTCCATTAGTGCTAGGCACTAAGTCTTCAAATTGACTTACATTTTGATTTTAACTCTTTATAAATCAGCAGTCTTAAGTTTGGAAGTTCATTTGATATGAACTTCACAGTCAACCCCACCCCCAATTTTCCATGTAAATATTGAAGTGCAGCCAATATTGTGCATGACTGTGGCAGTCAGAAAATTTGTTTCAATTAAAATGTGTCATAAGATCAATAAGACTGTCCAGTGTGTAAAGTATGGGATTTTTGTTTGAGTGTTTGTTTGTTTTCGAGAAAGGATTTCTCTGTGATGTTTTGGTGCCTGTCCTTGATCTCACTCTGTAGACCAGGCTGGCATCAAACTCACAGAGATCCACCTGGCTCTGCCTTTTGTGTGCTGGGATTAAAGGCGTGTGCTAACATTGCCCAGCAAAGCTTTGTATTCTTAAGTTTAACAATCTGATTTTGATGGCTAGCACCCAGATGAAGGCAGATAGGAAGAAGTCAAACACAGATTTTATACACACATAGACTGTACAAACATGGCCATTCACACACACACACACACACACACACACACACACACACACTCTATACACACATTCATACAAAAAATGAGTCCCATACTGAGGATTTAAATAACACAATAAAATTTTTAAAAGTTTATGCCAGAAGATGAAATTTATTCACTCATTCACAGAGAAGGAAAATTCTACTAAACATGGCAAGGGAAGAAACTTGAGGAAAGAACAGTGTGAAGAATCTGAACTATACGAGAGAGGTGAATGCACAATTGGGAAAGAAAGATGGGTCCACCTTCACATTTGTGAATTAGATGTCATGGACAGATATGTAGCAAGTCATATCAATCTTGAAACCTGTGAAATTACAAATTTCAAATTAGAAACATCAATGGAAATGTATCAAATGCCAATGAATACAGTAAGATTTATAGAACATATAGAAATCCATGTTTGAAAGATGTGGTGCAGAATGATGCAATTCTTGAGCAGAAATTTGATCATAGTGACTAGATTAAAGATTTAATATTTGTACAATTCTGATGATTTTAGACATAGGAAACCTTATTTTTATCAAGGCTTGTTTGCATTTAGGTGAGAAAAATATATATGGAAGTTCCATAAATTCAAATCCGCTTTATATTGTGAGTTGTTAATTCTAGTCAGTGTAGCGTATTCAACACTTAAGCAGATGTGTTCATCATATATAATGATTCATTGCTCATGATATTTCTTCAATTGGCCTTTAAATGAAGTGATTGCAATCCCTCAGTCAAGTTGAGTCCATTGAGATCCACTACCTATTATTTGCTACTCAATCAATATACACACACACACTTATTTTCTTTTAACCTATCAACTCTGTTTTCTGATGATGATATTTTGATGGACATGTGGCTTTCCAATTCAGAATGGTTAACATACCAGAGTTTTCATTAATCATTTCCTTTGAGAGTCTTCTTGCAAAGGACAAATGCCAATCTCCAATTTGATATCTAGTACATGTCATATTGTTTCTTTTTTAAATATTCTTCAGATAATGATATTTTACTTTGTGTAATTATATATGGAGACTAAGTCAGTATTTTGGGTACACGAAGGAATGACACATTTAATGACCTTATATTTGATAGAGAGTTTATTTTCATTATCATAAGTATTGTTACTTTTTTAATAAATTTGATGTCAAAATGAAGTCTTTAGTTTTGTGAAGGTATTTCTTCATTTCTCCCCGAGGATGGTGACGAAATATTTGGTTGTGAAAACTGATGTCTTATATATGTGATGCTTGCCACTCACTTCATAGACAGTTTTGACTGAAATACACTATGAAAATTTAGTTAAGGATTTTATGTACCTCAAATTGTAGTTCTGTACACAACTGAAGAGAGACTTCCTGCCAAGGAATGCTAATGCTTAAAAACAGGTGTTCAACATTTTCTTATGAAAAAGGAAGGCTAATAAACTTGTTTATAAACACCTAAGGTTAGATATTACACTTACAGAATGCTGCACACATATTTCTGCATTTTCCATTCTTTTCAACAAAGTGCATGCATCCATCTCAGGCTCTTGTGTATTCCATACAGCATGACATCTAATTGGATTTGAGGCCAGTTCTGCAGGAATATATACATGTCAAGTTGTGTAATCCTGAGCTAAAACTCATTACTTTTGAGATATTAGACCCTAGGTACAACCCACGACTCCTGTTTTGAATATTTTTACTCCAATCCATTTAACTGTCATGGTTACAATATCTTTTATCATGTATTTATGAAACACACATCGTATTTTATTGGATCCAATCAGATGGCTTTATTTCATAAGTGCTAGGCACTAAGCCTTCAAATTGACTTATATTTTGATTTAAACTTTTTATAAATCAGCAGTTTTAAGTTTGGAAGTTCATTTGATAAGAACTGTCACACTCAACCCACAAACACACACACACACACACACACACACACACACACACACACACACACACGAATTTCCATGTAAAGATTGAAGTGCAGCCAATATTGTGCATGGCTCAGTTAGTCAGAAAATTTGTTTCAATTAAAATGTGACATAAGACCAATAAGATTGTCCAGTGTATAAAGTTTTGGATTTTTGTTTGTTTGTTTGCTTTTTCTTCATTTGTTTTTGAGATAGCATTTCTCTGTGTAGCTTTGGTGCCTGTCCTGGATCTTGCTCTGTGGACCAGGCTAACCTCGAATTCACAGATACACCTGGCTCTGCTTCCGAAGTGCTGGGATTAAAGGTGTGCTCTACAACTGCCCAGCAAAGCTTTGGAATTTTAAGTTTGACAATCTGATTTTAATGCCTAGCACCCAGGTGAGGTGGATAGGAGGAACTCAATCCCAAATTTCATGCTTGCACTGCACACAAACACTTCAATATGGATGCACACAAAGACTATACAAACATTGCCATTCACATACACTCTATACACACATTCATACAAGAAATGAGTCCCATACTGAAGATCTAAATAACGCAGTAGATTTTTAAAAAGTTTATGCCAGAAGATGAAATTTATTCACTGATTCATAGAGCAAGAATTTCCACTAAACAGGGCAAGGGAAGAAACTTGAAGAAAGAATAGTGTGATGAATCTGAATACCACGAGAAAGGTGAATGCACAATTGGGAAAGAAAGATGGGTCCACCCTCAAATTTGTGAATTAGATATCATGGACAGCTATGTACCAAGTCGTCTCAATCTTGTAACCTGTGTAATTTGAAACATCAATGGAAATATATTAAATGGTAATGAATACAGTAGGTATTATGGGACATGTAGAAATACATGTTTTAGAGATGAGGTGCAGAATGAAGGAATTCTTAAGCAGAAATTTGATCATAGGTACTAGATGAAAGATAAGTGAGTGGATTTAATATTTGCATGATTCTAAGTATTTTATTGATCAGAAACCTTATTTTTTCAAGTACTAGAGTTACATTTTTAAATTTTTTTTTTTGGTTTTTCGAGACAGGGTTTCTCTGTGTAGCTTTGCACCTTTTCCTGGAACTCACTTGGTAGTCCAGGCTGGCCTTGAATTCACAGAGATCTGCCTGGCTCTGCATCCCGAGTGCTGGGATTAAAGGTGTGTGCCACCACTGGCCAGCTCATTTTTAAATTTAAACAATAAAATTTAGTATAGAAAAATATATATGAGAGTTTGAAAGTTTCAAATCCCCTAGATTTTGAATTAAGTCTAGTCAGTTTAGCATATTCAACACTTAAGCAGATATATACATCATATTTAATGATTCATAGCTTCACTATACTTATTTACATTACCTGGAACAGAAATGATTGTTTCACTTTCTGTTTGAATCCCATATACAATAAATAAAAAATACTATACAACTCTACAGACTGTAAAACATATAGGGATAGTTTGTAAAAATAATTTCAGTCACTCTTTATGATATATCAAAATTTTAAAGTTGTTTCTTTATTTTGTGTTATTTTAAATGTTTTCAAAAATGTATTTTGATTCTTTATCTGCAGGTATAATTTTTTAAATTAAATTATTGATTTGTGTCTTCATAAACTGTGCTAGTTTCAATAGAAAAAGAATTTTATTCAATTTTAACTCACCAAATCAGGATCTTCATTGAGGACAGGTATCTGTGAAAGATAAAAATACCAAGTGAAAATGTGATTTATTTACTCATTAATTTTAATTTCAATTTTTAAGAACTGGAAATTGAAATCAAGATCTTTTGTGATTTTTCTATTATTTCTGATCAATTTTTTCTAGTAACAAAGCACAGTTATTTACCATTTTTGATGATGTCTAGTATATTTTTTATTGGGATTCCATATCTTTCATTCACTGCCACATAGAAGTCCCATAATTCTTTACTGAGACTGGTTTCCGTTGCTCCATTAAAGAGAAGTGTAAAAAATGTCCATTAGAAATATGACATCTTGATGTAAGGATTCCTCAAATTTTGTTTTCTATATAATTTTATTGATTATTAAATGTCGTTTCTTGAATATTTTCTTCCGTAGATTTGAATCAAATACACATTGCTGCTACATCTTCTCATATCCACTACCCATTATTTTATACTCAATCAACACACACACACACACACACACACACACACACACACTTCTTTTTTTTAACCTATCAAATCTGATTTGTGCTGATGGTATTTTGATGACTGTGCAGCTTTCCACTTCAGAATGGTCAACATATCAGAGTTTTCATTAATCATTTCCTTCTAGAGTCTTCTTGCAAAGCACCAATGCCAATCTCTAATTTGATATCTAGTAGATATAATTTTTCTAAAGATTCTTCAAATAATGATATTTTACTTTGTATAATTATATATGGAGACAAAATCAGCATTCTGAGTACACCAAGGTGCTTCACAATAAATGGACTTATATCTGATAGATAGTTTATATTCATTATCATAAGTATAGTTTATTTTCCAATAAATTTGATGTCAAAATAAAGTCTTTGGTTTGGTGAAGATATTTCTTTATTTCTCCCCAGGCATGGTGTGACACATAAAACTTTGTTAGTGAAAACTGAGGTCTTATATATGTGATGCTTGCCACTCACTTCATAGACATTTCTGACTGAAATAGAGATATGTAAACTTAGGTAAGGATTCTATGTACCCCAAAAAGTGGTCCTGTACATAACTGAAGAGAGACTTCCTGCCAAGTAATGCTGATTCTTGAAAACAGGTGTCAATTTTTTTCTTATAAAAAGGCAGGCTAAACATGTTCATAACCATCTAAAATTAAATATTACACTTACAGAATGCTGCACACAAATTTCCATTTTTTCCATTCTTTTCAAAAAAGTTCATGTGCATGATGACTGTGGTATTTGAAACAGGATATAAATCAAATAAGAAGACACCTGAGACAGAAGAAATATTTCATTTGGACTACATACCATGAATGTATTCTGTTCTTTACTTTGATTTGGTATTTGTGTTTGTGTATGCATAATGTAGGAATTCTACCGTCAAAAAATGAATAAATAAATAAATAAATAAAATTTTAAAATTCATTGTAGTTTTTGAATTGTCAGTGACAGTCATTAATATCTTGTGATTATGAATATTCTATGAAAATTAAATAAAATACAAGATATTCATTCTAACATTTAAATTATTTAGAAATTTGGTAATAAAAATAATTATGATTTGTGAAATAAGTATATGTGTGTATCACAAAATTCTACTTTAATGTATATTTTATGTGATAAATAAAAACTGAAAAATCCAAATGTTAGTATATGATTTGAATAAATAAATAATCCTAAAATACAAGTTTTTGCATTTTTTATATTTCCCTAAAAAGTGTGATACCTAATGTCTAATTTTATCTTTCTATATATGAGTTTTTACAAATATTTAACAAAGTATAGTACTGAAATTCTGTAATTGTCCAACAAAATATGTAGGATCATTTTTTTCTATTCTCATCAAATTCAGATGATTTAACCCAATCAGAGGTTTTATAAATTTCATAAACCACTTGCTACATTTTCAGACTGGCATGAATGCTAAACACTGACTTCCTTACTGTATCATTAGGCAAAATATTTTATTTAGTTTTCTTCATGCAAAAACTATCTTATCCTGTACTCGAAAACTCTCAAGTTACCAAGATTGTCCATATAATCAACTGACAATAATTTCACTATACTTCATACATTATTCATTGTTTCTGTTTCAAACACTTGTAAAATATATTCTAGAAATGACTTATCCACTTAAAATTGACAGAAGGTGTAAACGTTCCCACTTGATTCATGGGTTGTGATGTCTGTGGAAATTTAGGATGAGGAGCCAAAATGATGTAGATGGATCATTAGCAGAATAAATTTAGTATTTCACACACCTCTGGTTCCATTTTTTTCTTTCTGAACCCAACTTTCTGGGAGAGTAGCGAATTTATCGGAGAACATCCAGAATCCTGTCACATAAGCATCTTCACGGTGGCTTTGGCTCTGCAATGATCTTGACTTATCTGAAACAATAATGCAAATATCAACCTCTTCTGAATCAGTTTACTTTCTAAAACAGTTTCTTAAAGCTACTACAGTGTTAAGTACTATGAGTGTGAATTTAATGCATTGCATATATATTTAGTCACCTGAAAGTGTAAGATACTCACATGATGGGATTACGAAGAAAGTAATAAATTTACGAAGTAGAAGTGTGTAGAGTTGGCATCCATCCTTTTGCCTAAACACAAAATAACAAAAAAAAAATCTATTTTCATCAGGTGACATTGCATATACATCCTTTAGCTTCAACTCACAGATAACTTGCAATGCTTTTTATCCACTATGAAGAATGGATAATTCTACTAAAATATTCACATGTGTTCCACATATCGCCCTCCTCTCACCAAATTAGAAGTTTTTATACATTTGTGAATGGAGACACTGAGAGTATTTGTTATATATATTTTATTCAGTTTTGTTAATATAAAAATTATAATATTGCACTGTAGGATTACTGACTAAACAACTCATCTGCAATGTAGACTTGCCAGACACTAATACCTAGATAATACAGATCATTTGTTTCCTGTGTTGATACACGCCCCCATCAGGGATTGCATTTCACTGCATTCTGGGGTAACATATCAGCACAACATGACCTATGTTGATATGATATTATGATGTGATATATATGTGATGATTAACCATCTGACATCATTGTAGATGTAACCAACCGTCTTATTAAATAAGAAACACAGAGCCAATACAGAGATGAAAGCCAAGAGGTCAGAGCAATAGCTAAGAGCTAAAAACCTTACCCTTCACTGTCTCTGTTGTCCTACCTCTCCGAAAGAGAGCTACTTCCTGTGTGTCTGTCTTTTTATAGTGTTTCTGCTCTGCCTTCTCATTGGTTGTAAACCCAACCACATGAACTCTGAGTCACTTCCTGTCTGTACAGGCCTCCAGGTCTTCTATGGTTGGTATTAAGATTAAAAGAATGTGTCTCCATGCTGGCTGTATCCTTGAACACACAGAGATCTGCATAGCTCTGCCTCACAAGAGCTGGGATTAAAGGCATGCACCACCACCACCCAGCTGCTGCTATGGCTTGCTATTAGCTCTGACCCCCAGGAAGCTTTATTTATTAACATACAAATCACATTTTAGTACAAATATAATCTCACCATACATCATTGACTTATTTTCACACATCGACAAGGAAATTGTGGCCGTGTACTACTAATTAATATTCAACATTTTGGTTCTTGTATCTGAATGAATTTAACTTGCCTGATATAAAATGTGATGCAACTTCAGCGTAATTATTGTGTGGTAGAATATGACGTATGTGAATTCTTAGTGGCCATTTTCCTCTATCAATTTTAAATCATCAGCTGCTAAGTAGAGGGTTTGATATTTTTCTAAGAGCTGAAAAAGAATATGCACTCTGAACATATGGTTAAATTCTTTACTTTCAGTTTCAATGTCCATTAAAATATTTAGTAGATATTCTTATGTGATATACTTACCAGTGATATGTGTGTAAGCAATGTCATTTCCTCTTTCTAAATGCTACATTCCTGAAACATGAAACAATGTCGAGCTTTCATGCACAAACTATAATATGGAAAGATTGAAGAAATTTGTGTTCCAAAGAATGTGTAAGCACATATATACTGCTTACCAAACTTAGACTGAACAGACATGCTTTCTATCTTTTAAGTACAGGAACCAAAAAAAAAAAAAGGATTTCTTAGCTGGGTGATGGTGGCTTATGACTTTGATCCCAGCATTCAAGAGGCAGAGGCAGGTGTATCTCTTTGAATTTGAGACAGGCCAGATCTACAGAGTGAAATCCAGGACAGGCACCAAAACTACACAGAGAACCCCGTCTCAAAAAAAAACAAAAATGATTTCTTAGCCTATAATTGATTTTCTAATCACAGGTAAAGATGTTGTGAATGGAAACCAAAATCATTGAAGAAAGCTCCAGTATTGACAAATGGCATCTCCTGAAACAGAAACATTTTACAAATAAAATCCCGAGTAGGATGGAGAGACCAGAGAAAGAAACGATTTTTTTCAGGGACATTCATCCAACAGTTTCTGTAATCTACAAAGAACTAAAAAATTAGGAATTAAAAACATAAAAATCTTATTAATATGGCCTCATAATGGGGATAGGAAGGACAGGTTTTAGATTTAGCTCAGTGGTAGAGCACTTGCCTAGCAAGTGCCACGCCTGCATTCAGTCATCAGCTCCGGGGGGGGGGGGTGAAAAACAAACAAAAAAAACCTTGCTTTTAGCGCTGGAAAGATGGCTCAGCAGTTAAGAGCATTGATTTCTCCTCCAGAGGTCCTGAGTTCAATTCCCAGCACCCACATGGTGGCTCACAGCCATTTGTAATGGGATCAGATTCCTTATTCTGGTGTATATATAAAATATAACAATAAATAAATTTTTTAAAAAAGAAGGATGCTTTAAAACTGAGAAGGAAGCATTCTCTCCTACATATGGCTTTCATAATTATGAAGACTCTACACAGACAACTGCTGAAGAAAAGGCACCAAAGGTATTACTTGATCTCTCAGGCCTCAATACTCATCATCTGCCTGAGATGACCCCCTGGTGAACCATAGAAAATGTGTTTAAGGGATCTATTAGCAGCTCTCTTGATTGAACTTGAGGTGGTCTGGTGTACATGAGTTAATTTAAGTCTGGAATTCTAAATTTTGTGAAAACACATACAAGACATGCACCCTAGAGGAAGGACCATTGTCACTTTTCTAAATTACTGTGTTTTCAAACTGACTTCTAAATATTGATATTCACATCCATAAATTAGCGCTGATCCCCACCTAGGTATGAGAAAGCTTTTTTTGTAATGAGTAAATGCAGAAGAACCTAACTGCAGAATATTCTTAAAATAAGCTTCTCTGCATGCTTACTACACACCCAAGAATAGAAATATGATTAAAAAAACATCGAGGAAAACATTATAAAAAATGTAATTGTCAGAGAAATGGGGAGTTATTTGAAATGTCATGATTTAAATGATTTCAGTGGTGCACATATAAATAAGCAGAAGTCCATGTTACCTTCACCAGAATTTTGAGGATGAAGAGAGTTTCAATTACAGTATACAAATGGCAAAAAAATCGGCAGCTCAGTTCCTGGCTGAAAAGATATTGATCATTGATGTCTGCAGCTGAAGTGAGATTCAGTCTCTTTCTTGAGCTGGCTTTGGACTTTTCCCTCACTGTAGGATATTATGCTCCTGTCATACACACATAGGCAGTGCTCATTGGATTGATAGTCTTAAGAAAAAAGAAATATTAACAAAATGAGGAAAAAGATATGTATGGAGATGAGCAATAGTGGATTTGGAAGGAACAAGTAGAAGGTAAATGTAAAAATTTCAAATATGGATATATCATTAAATACATTAAAATTAATGGAAGAAAGACTTATGCCATCTGAAACCCAAGTTATCTGCACTTGGGACACTTTTTCTCCACTTGGTTTGTCATGTCAAAAACTGAAAAGATATTTTTTGATCCATTTTACTATGCTTTATTTTGTTATGCTCGGTTATCTCTTAAAAGCCTCTACTTTTCTCAGAAAGAGATCAAAATGTTGTGGGTGCAGAATGGAGAGGAGGTGGAGAGGAACTGATAGGAGTAGAGGGGAGGGAAACTATAACCAGGATGCATTTTATGAGAAAATAATCTAATTTAAATTAATGAAAAAATTGTGTATGTGCATATTTGATAAATGTTTAAAAATATAAAATTAAAGAAAATAATAAAATGAACTTTTCTGATATGATGTGTGATTGCATATATTCACATTTATATGGATCATATGTTCTCCGATGAAAATTTACAAAAGCAACTTAAGGATAATAACAAAACTCTAAATTCACAGACAAAATAATAATAACAATGAGAAACAAGAAGAGTTGAAAATAATACCTAAGAATATCAATGTCTTAATTACAGCTAAAATAAATAGCATGAAAGAAACATTTATTCTGATGATAGACAAAGTTCTTTGAATTCAAATATGTCATCTCCAGGTTTTTTGACAGGTGCTTTTTTGGACACAGCCCTGCTGAATTTCAAAAGTGTCCATGTAAATTGTCATAGACTTCATGAGACAGAAAGAAAGAATTAAGCTTTTTGAGGAATGCATTATATATAAGTCACAGTATGGAAAAAATCTTGAATACTGTCTTTTATTGAATTATTTATAAGATATCAGAAGTGGCATTCAAATAAATTTCAGCATAGTTCCCACTTCTATATATCCAAATTTCGCATGGCCTAATTTTATACACTGAATGATTTCATTTATCCCAACTTAATATATATTTATTAAAATATTTAGTTCAAGAAGATGAATTTAATGTAGAATCAATAGCCATATCCTTACAATTTATAAACAAATTAATGTAAATATATGGTATATTTATGATATATTATAATATATAATCAAATTATATATGTATCAAATTAATAATGAATACACAATCAAAGTATAAATATTGGCAATTTGCATCATAAACATAACCCTGATCTGACATATACTTTCAACTGAAAAATTAAATAATCAATTATTTCAGATTTTTTTTCACATGTTAAAGGAGTTAAAGCACCCCTTTTAATGTAAATCTCCATCTATGGCATCTCTTCTGTCACCACCGTAAACTGTGTGGTCTTTCCAAACAACCAAGTTCTGGCTAGCAATTGTATTGAGAAAAGTTTCATCTATTGCCAAATATCCAGAAACACGAAGAGATAATTGTTTACTTCTCAGAGCAAAGAAATATGAGTATACATCCAATGAAATATAAATCATTTACAATATTAGCAAGAGCAATAAGAAAGGACACTGAAGTTAATGATTATTTTATAATGGAAGTCATTCAGTCAACACTGTTAGGTTGAAACGAAGAGAAAATTAAACTATTTAGCATTTGAACATGGGGGATTCTCTGAAAAGTTCTAGTCAGCAAAGAAGAGTTAACACAGTAGTAGCAAATGACACAAAAGCAAAGGATCACATTATTATTACCAGCATTTCCCCACAAATTAAATTTTATTTACTGTAAGATTTGAGACAAAATGTCATTCATGAACAGGAACCTACATGTTATATCTGACCCTACTAAAACACATTTCTTTTATAACAGGTTTTTATGTTTTTAAATTTATGATTGTGTTTTCAGTAAATCCAACAGAAGGTCTTGCTACAGACAGACTTCAGCAATATTACACTAATTAAAATGTCCATTCAAAATTATAAGCCATTTTTGGAGAGAAATAAATTGAATTCATATTTATTTGAATAATCCTATACATGCCTTGTGCTCTATTTTTTAAAAAAATTATAAAATTCATACTATCACAATGTTATTCATGTATAACCATACAAATACACAAACCTTATATTTTTACTGAATTATTAAAATCTCAAGCAGTGTTAAAACTAGAAGACGTTAAATCCATTTTCTCTGGTGGATGGAATTACTGTGAATACAACAGCAGATTTAGACTGATTAATCTAAATAAGGATCACTGCACTAATTATGACAATATTGTAAGCTACTCTGCTTTAGGAAAAATAAAATTTATCTAGTATTAAGTACCTCTTCTGTGCCAACAAAGCTGATGACAGCCATTAACAGAAGAATCTTCATTTTTCTATTTCTTGGTTTCCAGCTTCTTGAGAAATGATCAGTTTTTCAGTTGTAACAGGGGATATCAACTAAAACACATTTCATCTGTTTACCTTTTGGATCAAATGCAATATAAAGTGTGGTTCATATTGGAAGCTTGTTTATTTGTCAGAGTATCCTGTTTGGCAGTCAGTACAGGACATAAGTTGACACTGTTGACATATTCATTCAAGGAATTCTGCCATGATGTGATTTATTCTCAAATACATGAGGAAATACATTATATAAGTTTGAAGGACAATGAGGAGACTCTACTCTTGGATCCTGTGCTATATAAAGGAGAAGCAGTTTTAAACTTCACTTCTTAAATTTCTAATTTAGGCTATTATTTACATCATTAGAAACTCACAGGTTCTGAGCAATAACCTATGATATTCACTCTGCTAAATGAACCTAATGATGAACTGAATATTGCAATGGGGAGAAATTCTACCATGATTTATAGGATTGCCTAAAGAAGCAAATTTATGGAGAAGAGCTTGCTACTTTGTAAACATTGAATATTATCATTTCCTTATGCACATTTTAAGGGTATCAACAATGCGTATCAGAGAACTTATGTGCATGGACAAAGCACACATCACTGATTGCATCATCTGCTCTATGACACTTCTGTGCTCACAAATTAATCATGGAGTTTAACATGAAAGAATATAAATTTTACATTTATTCAATGGAAATATACTGTAGTGGATTTAAGGTTTCTACTGCTGTGAAGAGATACCAGAACCATGGCAACTCTTATGAAGAACACACTTTCAAGGTTTGTAAATGTCTGCTGAAAGTGGTATCCAATTTTCCTCTTCTGGCCAAGGGAGTATAAATTCCACATTGTAAAATGGTGTGCCTGATAGACCAGTGACACCTTCCTCTCAGAAATCCCATCTACTAAGTTCCTTGTTCTTCCAACATTGACTGAAAGAAGAATCAGATTTTCTCCCAAGGGCTAAGAATTTTCAGAACCCAACTATAACATTATTTCTTGGTTACTCCATAACTGTAATATTGCAGCTCTTCTGAGTTGGAATAGATATATCTGATATGGAATATTTTTTATATATGATCTTTCTCAAGGCCATGGTACATACTTTGAGGATGGGTATTCTAGAATAAAAGAAATCTTGAATCTAATATTGCATTCCAGCATCATCCCAGCCTCCATAAGATAGAGTGGGATCTTAATTTTTTTGCATGAGGTATTCTGGGATTTTCCTTTTCTTCTCTACTATGCCCTACATGTTCTCTGAGTCATGATCCCTTGAGACTTTACTTCATGGCTTTCTCATCATCTTTCTCATGTGGATCTTTGAGAGACTCCCTCTCCAAAGAGTATGCAAGCTAGGTATCCCAGAGTTCAATGTTTGTAAACAGAGTCTAGAATTCATGCCATCTACCCTCAAGCCAGTCACCAAAAATTGAGTAAATCCACCATTCATGCCCACATCTGAGCTCAAAACACAATATAGATGTGACTAACTTGCCAGTGATAGTCATTCCTGCTGTTACAAACATCTCCTTAATGCTAACTAGTCCCCCACAGATTCAAGACAACTTATGTAAATAGGAACATTGCTTGAATATTTCAAGCTGATGAGCCATGATGGGATATCCCTCTACTGATGATCTCTTTCAAGACAGGGAAGTGTGACTCTTCCCACCAAGGACCAAGAAGATTCTGATATTCAGTTTTGTTCAAGAGTTCCTCATAGTTTCTCTTTCCTAGAAGGTGTGCAAGTACCCCATGATTCTATGATATTCCCACTCATTCTCCTTTTTATTTATTTTAATTTTTTTCAAGACAGGGTTTCTCTGTGTAACTTTGGACCCTTCCTGGATCTCACTCTGTAGACCAGGCTGGCCTTGAACTCATTAAGATCTGCCTGCCTATGCCTCGTGAGTGCTGTGATTTAAGGTGTGTGCCACCACTTCCCAGCTCATTCTCCTTTATAGATAAGATGTCAGACCTATCACTTAGAACAAAGGCTTTCTCTGACTTCTGTCCTTTGGCCCATGGATTTCAATATTTTCATTTTCATCTTACATGACACTCCTATTTGTCCATTCTTACAATTGGGTCAAAATCATTTTCCTACTCAACAACAGGGACTAAGATGAAGGGAGTCTTATAGTCCCTTTCTCTATAGAAAAAAATATTGTATGCTTCCAGACTGCATAGTGGGTTAAGGAGCCTGTGGTGTCTCATGCAAATAAGAGGGCTATAGATATTCTATATTTTCTTTGGCAGTTTGGGCATAATTCTCTGATAATTAAAAACTCCAAAGTGTTCCTTATGGTCATGGAGGTGGATCAGATACTCAACTCTTAGAAGATACTTCAGTTCTACCCCTGTGATCTATTTAGCTGACCTTGCTTTGTATGGTGGCTTACAAATGCCTATGAGAGCCTTCCCAGCTGACCAAGTCAGCCACCTAAACTTCTGCTCCAGATGTGACCACAGAACATCCTGTTCTATATAACAGGGAAGATGATATAGAGTTTAAGAAAAATTATATTGATCAGCATAGAAGAAAGTAAACATACATGAAAATTTTCTGTTTCATCAGTACAGCCAAATAAAGACTTGTGGAAGCATCATGGCTCAGAAGAGAAACATCCTTCTGGAAGAAAATTATGATTTCTTTCTGGACTCTCAAAGATTCAATTCAGGGTATGCATATCTGTAACTAGGAGGCACATTGAGAACTTAATGAGGTAGAGCCCAAATCTTCTCCCACTAACCAAGGTCACCTAGGGCTTTCACCAGCCACCAAGGGTAAATTTTGAAAAATATGGCTAGACTATTTTCTCCTCTGAATATAGAGTTTCAGAAATGTTCCCTTGCCCAAGCTAGTCTCATAGCTTATCACCCCAACAAAGGGGTTACAGAACTCCCTCTGCAAAAGAGTCACTGTAGACTATTTTTTAAAACACAATCTTCCATCTACATGTGGGTCAGAGGGATGCTCAGGCCTTTTCTTCCTCTACAATGTGATATTAGACATTACCTATCTCTACAAGGGAAAATTAAACTATCTTTGTCCAAGAGTAACTCACACATTTAATTTATGCACAAGGTGATGTTACATGTGCTTCTCTGACTAATATGACCTTTTCTTATTTTCCCATTGGACCTTGTACTCCATGGAGAATCTCCATGTGTATGACTCTAACTAAAAAGCCTTAAACCTTCATACTCTGTGCTAGGGTAGATGTTGGGAAAATCCACTTATTAGTAACTGACCTCATGACTAGGCTGGTGTGACATCTAAGAGCCTGGTACTCAGGTAAGATTCCTTAATTTTATAATTATTATTATTTATATAATATTTGATATATTTATAATATGTATTATATAATAATAATAATATAATTTATATACTGTGACTACAATTTATATACAAATATAGTGAGAATCCACACTTCATTCTACACCATTTAGTTGAACTTAAGGTTAAAAAGTCTACCCAGAGAGCAACTTTTGACGTGAATCTTAGAAAAATGGTGAGAAGTATCTCAGGCTTACTGGGGAATCTGTAAATATAAGACTTTTCCAGATTGTGATTAAGAGTTGGGATCAGAGTCAGGGAGGTATTAGTGGAAACTAGCAGCTCCCTTAGGGGAGGTAGTGAGAAGAAATGGCATCAATGACATAGACACTATGTGTTTGTTGAAGGCAAACAGCTAACTCGTTTATTCAATAACAGGAAACGGCTTTATATACTCCATGCCTAGCACCCAGGCTGTGTCACAATCTGGTGGCCTTGTGTGGTCATCCCTCATTGGCTGGGCATGATCAGGAACTCTGACAGAGCTTGTTGCTAGGCCCTCAGCAGACTCCAGGTTGGCTCATAAGGAGTACAGCATGTGCATGCCTTGGCAACTGGTCTGAGCCAATTTGCTTGACCCTATGGGCCTGTCCTACTACATATCAACCCTTTTATTTTATTACATGGGCGCTCAGTGGGAGTCAGAGTCCTTTGCTCTGCCCTGTTGACCCTGTCTCAGGGTTCCCAGTAACTGGACTGTGCCTGTCTTAGGTTGGCTTGCCAAGCAAGGTCTTACCCGTCTGTGACTACAAGCGCTTGAAGAGCATTCTGTTAATGGCTGTCATCAGCTTTGTTGGCATAGAAGAGGTTCTTAATGCTAGATAAATTTTATTTTTATTTTTCCTAAAGCAAAGCAGCTTACAATATTGTCATAATTAGTGCAGCGATCCTTATTAATCCGTCTAAACCTGCAGTTGTTGTATTCACAGTAATTCTATCCACCAGACAAAATGAATTTAACGTCTTCTAGTTTTAACAATGCTTGAGATTTTAACAATTCAGTACAAATATATGGTTTGTGTATTTGTATGGTTATACATGAAAGACATTGTGATAGTATACATTTTATAATTTTTTTAAAAAAAATAGAGCACAAGGCATGCATAGGATTATCAAAATAAACATGAATTCAATTACTCCTCCTCTCCAAAAATGACTTATAAGTTTGAATGGACATTTTAATTACAGTAATATTGTTGAAGGCTGTCGGTAGCAAGATCTTCTTTTGGATTTACTAAAAACACAATTCTAAATTTCAAAACATAAAAACGTGTTATAAAAGAAATGTATTTTAATAAGGTTAGGTATAACGTGTAGGTTCCTGTATAGGAATGACATTTTGTCTCAAAACTTACAGTAAATAAAATTTATTTGTGTGGAAATACTGGTAATAAAAAATGTGATTGTTTACTTTTGAGTCATTTGCTAGTACTGTGGGAACCCTTCTTTGCTGACTGGGAATTTTCAGAGAATCCCCCATGTTCACAGGCTAAATAGTTTAATTATTTCCTACTTTCAACCTAACACTGCTGACTGGAATACTTCAATTATAAAATAATCATTAACTTCAGTGTCCTTTCTTATTGCTTTTGCTTATTCTGTAAGTCTTTTTATATTTCATTGGATGTATATTCATATTTCTTTGCTTTGACACAAAAACAATTATCTCTTCACATTCTGAATATTTGGCAATAGGTAGAATTTTTCTCAATACAGTTGCTAGCCTGAAGTTGGATGTTTGGGAAGATGACACGGTTTAGGGTGGTGACAGAAGAGATGGCGCCTAGATGGAGTTTGACATTAAAAGGGGACATGTGAAAAAAATCTGAAATAATTGTATCATTTAAGTTTTTAGTTTAAATACCTGTCATCTGATTTTTCTCCCTATCCTTTTTTATACTGTAGGTCACAATGAGCAGTAACTCTTTCGACCCACTGAATCCTCTCTCTACTATGTGCTCATTTGTATTTTACAATCCATCTTCTCTGAAGTCACCTTTCCCCACATGGACAGTTGAAAGCTTCCTGGGTTCTAAATATATTAAAAGTAAAACACATAAAACATAAATGTGAAGCTAGTGTCAAAATGATAAGGGAAGTGTGATATTGTTTTTCTGACCCTAAGTCACTTCGTGCTGTATAACTTTTCACATTTTGCCCACTTACCTTAAACGTTCCTGATTTGATACATCACCCAGCTCTATTTTGAATTGATAGCATGGTTTTCTTAATTATCTCATTTTCAATGAGCATTTATGGTGATGTGAGTATTAGCCCTTTTGAAATGAATATTAAATTACATGGATATATTTTATCTAGTATCAAGACACAAAGTCTTTGGGTATATTCCTATGCTGGTAAGTAAGGATTTTGTTCTAGGTTAAAATATGCTTTGAGCAACCTCCACAAACCCATTCACAGCTATCTTCTCTGGATTACATGCCGAGTAGCCGAGGACGTATGTTCCCTTTGGACTCGGCCCTCCTAACATTTTTCAGCAGTCTTATCTCTGACCATGGCCTTCTAATTGGGAAAAAATCGAATATTAAAATTTTAATCAACCTTTCTCTTACATTTATGGATATAAAGCTCTATTTTTTGGAGGAATGTCTGTTTAATTTAGTCACCCCTTATAATTTTTCTTAATTATTGGCATTTTATACATTTTTGTAATGAGATATGAATGCCTTTACCTAAAAATTTCCTCCCTCCTATCCCCCCCTTATCAGGCCATATTAATCAGATTTTTATGTTTTTATTTCCTAATTTTTTGTAAATTACACAAACTAGTCGGTTGGATGAGTGTTCCTAAAAATAAGATGGTTCTTTCTTTGGTTTCTCTGACTCTCCACTCTATTGGGGATTTTATTTAATTGACTTTGTTTGAGGAGATGTCATTTGTCAATACTTAAAGCTTCTTCAATTATTTTGGTGTTCCATTCACAACATCTTTAACTGTGATTAGAAGATCCATTGTCATCTAAGAAATCATTTTTTTGTTTGTTTTTGTTTTTTGAGAAAGGGTTTCTCTGTGTAGTTTTGGTGCCTGTTCTGGATCTCACTCTCTAGACCAGGCTGGCCTTGAACTCACAGAGATCCACCTATCTCTGCCTCCCGAGTGCTGGGATTAAAGGTGTGCACCACTGCTGCCCAGCTGAGAAATCCTTTTTTTTTGTTCCAGGACTAAAAAGTTATAAACCATGTCAGTTCGGTCTAAGTTTGGTAAGCAGTATATGTGTGCACACTTTTCTTTGATACACAGATTTCTTCAATCTTTTCATAATATAATTCATGCTTGGAAGCTCAACATCATTTCAGAATTTAGGACTGTAGCATTATTCATGGGAGCTCAATATTGTTTTTGGTTTAGAACTGTAGCATTCAGAAATCACAAAAAGTCATTGTTTACACACATATCTCAGATAAGATACTTATGAATATCTACTAAATATTTTAACTGACATTGAAACTGAGAGTACAACATTTATCTGAGTAGTCAGAATGCATATTCTTTTACAGCTTTTAGAAAACTATCGAACCCTCTACTTAGCAGCTGATGATTTAAATTTAATAAAGGAGAATGGGCCACTAAGAATTCACGTACATCATATTCTGCAGTACAATAATTATGATGAAGTTTTCATCACATTTTATATCAGGTAAGTTAAATTCATTCAGATACAAGAAGCAAAATACTGAATATTAATTAGAAGTGTATGGCCCCAATTTCCTTGGCATAGTGTGAAAATAAGTCAATGATGTCAGATGGTTAATCATCATAGATATATCATATCATAATATCATATCATCATAGGTCATGCTGTGCTGACATGTTACACCAGAATGCAGTCAAATGCAATCCCTGCTGGGTATGTGTTTCAACACAGGAATCATGACATCTGTTTTATTTAGGTGTTAGTGTTTGGAAAGTCTACATTGCAAATGAGTTGTTTAACCAGGAATCTTACAACGCAAATTATATATTATATATGAATATATGTGTATATATGTGTGTGTGTGTTTATGTGTATATATAAATATATGTGTGTGTTTGTGTGTGTATATGTGTGCATATATGTATGTGTGTTTATTTGTGTGTGTATATTTATATGTGTGTGTATATTTTTATGTGTATGTATATATGTGTGTGTGTGTGTGTATTTGTGTGTGTAGTATAGGATAATATTATAAATTTTGTATTACCCAAATTGCATAAAATATATATAACAAATACTCTCAGTGTCTATGTTCACAAACTTGTAATTTGGTCACAGGAGGACAATCTGTGGAGCACACATGAACATTCTAATAAAATTATCCATTCTTCTTTGGGGATAAAAAGTATTGCGAGTTATCTATCTGTTGAAGATAAAGGATGTCTATGCAATGTCGACTGATGAAAATGGAGTTATTATCCTTTCACATTTAGGCAAAACGATGGATGCCAGCTCTACACACTTCTTCTTCATCAAATTGCTACTTCCATCATAAGACCATCATGTGAGTATCTTACACTGTCAGGTGACTAAATATATATGCAGTGCATTAAATCCATACTCATAGTCCTTAACATTGTAGTAGCTTCAACAAATTATTTTTAAAAGTAAACTGATTCAGAAGAGGTTGATATTTGCATCATTGTTTCAGATACGTCGAGATCATTGCAGAACCAAAAACTGGGTGAAGATGCTTCTATGAGAGGATTCTTGATGCTCCCTGTTAAATTTTCTTCTCTCCCAGGAAACTGGGTTAAGAGTGAAAAAGAAACCAAAAGTGTGTAAAACATTAAATCTATTCTGCTAATGGTCTTTCTATTTCATTTTGAATCCTCATCCTAAATTGCCACAGACATCACAACCCATGAACCTTGTGGATACGTTTACATATTCTGTCAATCTTAAGTGGATAAGTAGTTTCTAGAAGATGTTTTACAAGAGTTTTAAATAGAAACACTGAAAAATGCATGGCATTTAGTGAAATTATTGTCAATTGATTATATGAACAACCTTGGTATTTTGAGAGGTTTCTAGTATAGGATAAAATAGTTTTTAAAAGAAGAAAAATAAATAAAATATTTTGCCTGATGATACAGTAAGAAAGTCAGTGTTTGAGGTTCATGCCAGTCTGAAAATGTAGGAAGTGGTTATGAAAATTATAGAATCTGTGATTATGTTACATCACCTAAATTTTATGAGAGTAGAAAAATGACCCAATATATTTTATTGGACAGTTATAGAATTTCAGTATTACACTTTGCTAAATATTTTTTTCAAGTCATGTGTAGAAAGTTAAAATTTAAAATTTTTTAAAGTTAAAAGTTACACTTGTTGGGTATCACACTTTTTAGGGAAATATACAAATTGCATAAACTTGTATTTTAGGATTATTTATTTAGTCAAATCATGTACTATCATTTGTGTTTTTCAATTTCTATTTATCATATAAAATCTATATTAAAGTAGAATTTTGTGACACGCACATATATATGTACAGGTATAATTATTATTTAATAGACCATAAAATCAATTAATTTTATTACCAAATTTTTAAAGAACTTAAAAGTTCGAATGAGCCAGGCAGTGGTGTTGCATGCCGTTAATCCCAGCACTCAGGAGGCAGAGCCAGGCAGATCTGTGAGTCGAAGCCAGTCTGGGCTACCAAGTTAGTCCCAGGAAAGGTGCAAAGCTACACAGAAAAACCTTGTCTCGAAAAACAAAAAAAAAAGTTTGAATGGATGCCTTAAATTTTAGTTAATTCTCATAGTGTCTTCTTGACTGCCAGATAGTAATGACAGTTATCGACAATTAATTCTGAAACTACAATGAATTTTTAAAATTATTTTATTTACTTATTCAGATCTTTGATATTGTAATGCTTACTTTATGAATACATAAACACATGTAATCAAATCAAAGTAAAGAGCAGAATACATTCATGCTATCTAATCCAAATGAAATATTTCCTCTCAGTCTCAGGTCCCATTTCATTTCTCTTATATCCTGTTTCACATACCACAGTCATCATGTGCATGGATTTTGTTGAAAAGAATGGAGGATACAGAAGATTTTGTGCAGCATTCTGTAAATGTAGTATCTAATTTTAAATGGCTATGAACATGTTTAGCCTGCCTTTTTATAAGAAAATATTTAACACCATTGTTCAAGAATCAGCATTATTTGGCAGGAAGTCTCTCTTCAGTTATGTACAGGACCACAATTTGGGGTACATAGAATCCTTAACTAAATTTTCATATGGTATTTAAGTCAGAAGTGATTATGAACTAAGTGGCAAGCATCACATATATAAGACATCAGTTTTCAAAAACAAAGTTTTTTTTTTTTGTAACACCATCCTTGGTGAGAAATGAAGAAATATCTTCACTAAACCAAAGACTCTATTTTGACATCAAATTTATTGGAAATTTAACAGTACTTATGATAATGAATATAAACTGTCTATCAGATATAAGTCCATTAATTGTGACATACCTTGGTATACCCAGAATGCTGAATTAGTCGCCATATATAACTATACAAAGAAAAATGCCATGATTTGAGGAATCTTTAAAAAAGAAACAATGTCATATTTAATAGATATTAAATTAGAGGTTGGCATTGGTGCTTTGCAAGAAGACTCTGAAAGGAAATGATTAATGAAAACTCTGGTATGTTGACTATTTTGAAGTGGAAAGCCACACACACATTCATCAAAATATCATCAGTACAAATCAGAGCAGATAGATTAAAAAGAGAAGTGTGTGTGTGTGTGTGTGTGTGTGTGTGTGTGTGTGTGTGTGTACTGATTAAGAAAAAAAGGGGTGGTGGATCTGAGTGGACATAGCAGCAATGTGTATTTCCTCCAAATTTTCAGAACACTCAAGTAACTAAATTTAAAAATCAATAATTATATAAAGGTCTAGACAATAAAATTTGAGGAATCCACAATTCAGAAACAGTCATATTTCTAATGGTCATCTCTTTTTACTTCTTATACTTAATGTAGCAAAAAAAACAAGTCTCAGTAAAGAATTATGGGACATCTATGTGACAACCACTGCTGAAAATGGAATCCCAAGAGAAAATATATGAGATATCCTCAAAAACGGTAAATAATTGTATTTTGTAACTGGAATATTGATCTGAAATAAGAGTAAATGATGAAAATTCTTGATTTCCATTTCCGTTGCTGAAAACTGAAATAAAAATTATTGAGTAAACGAATTACATTTTAACTTTGTATATCTTATACTTCACAGACACCTGTCCTCAATGAAGCTACTGATTTGGTGAGTTAAAGTAAAATAAAAATCTTTGTCAGAACTCAATATAATAAACAAAACAACCATTTAATGAAAATATTCTGTGTGCAGAAATAGGAACAGGTATATGATGGGAAAACTTTTGCAATAATACAAAAAAAGAAACAATACCAATACATATGCAAAACAAAACTTGTACCTGAAATCATTTAGAAAACATCCCTACATATTTTAAAGTTCATAGAGTTGTATAGTCTCCTTTATTTATTATGTATGAGGTGTAAATAGAAAAATAAAATTCACTTCATTTCTAGGCAAAGAGAAAAAATATTGTGAGCCATGAATCATTAAATATGACTAACATCAGATTAAGTCTTGAATATGCTACAGCGACTGGACATAATAATTCACAATCTAAAGGGGATTTGAATTGATCAAGCTTCCATATTTATTTTTCTGTACTAAATTTTATTGTTAACATAAAAATGCAAACTCCAGCACTTGATAATTAAGGTTTCTTATGTCTAAAGTCATCATAATTCTGCAAATATTAAATCCACTCATTTATCTCTAATTTAGTTCCTATGATCTAAATTCTGCTTAAAAATTCCATTATTCTGCACCTCATCTCAAACATGCATTACTATATGTTCTATAAAACTTACTGTATTCATTCACATTTAATATATTTCCATTAATTTATTATTATTATTATTTTATTTTATTTTACAATACTATTCAGTTCTTCATAACAGCCACAGATTCCCTTGTTCTCCCCCTTCCTGCCCCATCCTCTTCCCCCAGCCCACCCCCATTCCCACCTCTTCCAGAGCAAGGCCTCCATCAAGGACTGAGTTCAACATGATAGACTCAGTCCAGGCAGGTCCAGTCCCCTCCTCCCAGATTGAGCCAAGTGTCCCTGCATAAGCCCCAGGTTTCAAACAGCCAACTCATGCAACGAGCCCAGGACCTGGTACCATTGCCTAGATGCCTCCCAAACAGATCAAGTCAGTCAACTGTCTCACCTATTCAGACTACCTGATCCAGTTGAGGGTCCCTCAGACTTTGGTTCATAGCTCACAAATATACCCCCACAAAAGACTCCTGGCAATGGCCAAGAGACAGCCGGGACTGACCTACACTGGTGATGGGATGGCCAAACACCTTAATAGTTGTGCCAAAAACCCCATCCAAGGACTGAGGAATCTGGATGCAGATATCCATGGCTAGGCCCTGGGTGGAGCGCCGGGAGTCTAATTAGTGAGAAAGAGGAGGATTTATATGAGCGAGAATTGTTGAAACCAAGGTTGGATAAAGCACAGGGACAAATAGCCAAACAAATGGAAACACATGAACTATGATCCATTAATTTTTCTAATTTGAAATTTGTACTTTCACAGGTTTCAAGATTGAGTCAACTTGCTACATATCTGTCCATGGTATCTAATTCACAAATTTAAAGGTGGACACATATTTATCTCCCAATTGTCCATTCACCTTTCTTGTGGTGTTCAGATCCTTCACACTGTTCTCTCCTCAAGTTTCTTCCCTTGCCCTGTTTAGTAGAATTTTCTTTCTCTGTGAATGAGTGAATAAATTTCATCTTCTGGCATAAACTTTTTAAAAATCTACTGCGTTATTTTGATCTTCAGTATGGAACTCATTTTTTGTATGAATGTTTGTATAGAGTGATTTGTTTGTAGAGTCTTTGTGTGCATCTACATCAAGGTCTTTGTGTGCAGTGCAAGCATAAAATTTGGGATTGAGTTCCTCCTACCCACCTTCACCTGGGTGCTAGGCATTAAAATCAGATTGTCAAACTTAAAAATCCAAAGCTTTTGCTGGGCAGTGTTAGGACATGGCTTTAATCCCAGCACTCAGAAGGTAGAGCCAGAAGGATCTCTGAGTTCAATGCCAGCCTGGTCTACAGAGTGAGATCCAGGACAGGCACCAAAACATCACTGAGAAACCCTGTCTCGAAACAAACAAACAAACCAAAAAATCCAAACTTTACACACTGGACAATCTTATTGGTCTTATGTCACATTTTAATTCAAACAAATTTTCTGACTAACTGAGCCATGCACAATATTGGCTGCACTACAATATTTACATGGAAAATGTGTGTGTTTGTGTGTTTCATGAGAAATTCATATCAAATGAACTTCCAAACTTAAAATTTCTAATTTTAAAGACTTTAAATTAAAATAAAATCAATTGAAGGCTTAGTGCCTAGCACTAATAGAATAAAGCTATCTGATTTGATCCAACAAAACAGATCTGTGTTCCATGAACACATGATGAAATATTTTGTAACCATGACAACTAAATGGAAGAAGTAAAATATTCAAAACAGGAGTCATGTGTTGCACCTAGGGTCTAATATTTCCTAAGTAATGAGCTCTAGCCAGGATTACACAACCTGACATGTAGTATATTCCTGCAGATCTGGCCTCAAATCCAATTAGAAAACTATATTTTCTATATATATAAAATTCTATGATAAAATCCAAATATTACAAAACTAAGTGCATCTTGTCAGGGTGAGTGTAGTAGCATTCAGGATCAAGTGCTAAGTAAGACCATGGATTTCCTTCCTACTCTTAAGTAATGTTATATACCTTCTAATGTGATGTTATCTAGCAATCTCATGAGTGTCTATCAACTTTCTTCAATTATGATTAGTTTGGGGTCAATATCTACTTACCTTCCTTCCCACAGACACCCCACTTCTGCATAAAATTTCAGTAGATGTTATCAACTACTACTTTCTTCTCTGTTGTGTACAACTATGTCCATTAACTGAATGAGTTTTGTGGCTTAATGATGGTAGATTTTCTTAACTATCCCTCATACATTCAATATGTTGCTTAATTCATCAATGGATATCTCATTTTCCTCTCACATTGCTAATTCAACACTCTAACCCTGTATTTTATTTTCAAATGCCAATTTTATCTTTGTCTACTGTTCACTATTCTGTAAGCTACTTACCACAGTGGGCAGTTTCTAGAGGAGACTCATTTGAACTCCAGAATAAATATTCAAAATAAAAATATTGAAAGCTAGTGTCTACATATGAGACTTTATCCACATTAAAAAACTTATTAGAGTAGCTCACAAGTCCATATTCAAGGACTCATATTCTTATTTGGGTTTCAACAAATAGCAATTTCAAACAAAAATTTAATTTGATATGTCAATGATTATGTCAATCTTCTGAATCATCAATTTAACTGCTATTTTAATTACATGTCATTTGTTAAGAGGGCACAAACTCAAAGGCATTTGACTATGTATACCTTACAATCTTGACTCAGCCCACAGAAATCAAGTAATAAAGAAATTTCATAAGGACCTCTGAAAGGCATGTATGGAATCACACTACAATCTGGGGTACTAATTTTCTTGATCCACAGAATGTTGAGAAAATTAACCAACTTCAAGAGAAATAACCACCATCTTTATTCAGTTTCTGACATGAGCCCTCCTATAAGTCCTCAGACAAAGAACTTTTTTTGAAACTTCTTTGAGGACCTCACAACAAAAGTTTGTAGCTTTTGTATTTTGGTCATTTGTATTCACATCAATTTAAATGAAAGCATTCGTGGTACAGTGTTGTGTAAATATTGGCTGGCAGAGGCCACATTGCTTGGAATTCTCAGGAAGCAGATGGATACAACATACATTATAAAAGAGGGCTTATTAGAGCAGTCAATGTGTGTTTGGTCAGTTTGAAGTACTCTGCCTGGAGGATGTTTTGGGCTTTTGAAGACACCATAGGTGCCATAGAAAACCATACAACAGTGAGCGGCCATTTCAACATTATGTGCCATCTCCATTTCAGTAAGATATATGTATGCTCCCCTTTCAGGCTCTCCTTGCCCCTGTGACAATTGTGGAGCATCCCTTTTCATCATTGGACATGACACCATTTGGATGAGGAGTGTTAGATTAGCAGGCGTGTGTGGTCATCTCTCATTGGCTGGGCATGATCAGGACCACTGACATAGACTGTTGCTAGGCCCTCATGCAGACTCTGCAGGATGAGGAATTCTGACATCGACCAGGAACTCTGATGGTGACTCTTGCTAGATCCTCAGGCTGATTCTGCACAATTAGGAGCTGTGACATGGACTAGGAACTCTGCAAGCTCCTGTTGCTAGGTCATCAGACAGACTCTGAGCATTCTGGAACTCTGACATTGACTAGAAACTCTAATGGCAACTGTTGCTAGGTCCTCAGGTAGACTCAAGTTTGGATTTCAAGGTGTAAGGTATTTGAATTCCTTGGCTACTGGTCTGAGCCAATTTCCTCAACCCTGTGGGCCTGTCCTACTACATATCCACCCGTTATTTTACTACCAAAAATATATTAAGGGACCCTGGTCAGCTCAGCTTCTATATTATCCATGACAGCTAACACACACAATTTTCCAAATTAATCAGACATGGGCAGAGGTTGTGGCCTTTGACTAATTTTAAACTCTTGGCATGATATAGAAAGGCTGTTGGATCCCTCCTGGATTCTCATTTGTGTTTTGAATGGCAGATGGCACTTTTAAACTCTCTCCTTTTTAAATGGCTTCCACCAAACATCCCACAAGAACATACACCACTGAGGTGATGCTACGGAGGTCAATTGCTCTTAGACATCCAGCTCACGGCCCTCCACAGACCTGTGCATGCCTGGCTTTCTGAAGTCCCAAAGGCCTGACCCTCCCCACCCAGGGTGACTCCTCAAGAATGGATGCTCTTCAAGGGCTGGAAGTCACAGATAAGTAAGAACTTGCTTGGCAAGGCTACCTAAGACAGGCACAGTCCAGTTACTGGAAACCCTGGGGCGGGGTCAACAGGACAGGAGCAAAAGACTCTGACTCCCACTGAGCGCCCACGTAATAAAATAAAAGGGTGGATATGTAGTTGGACAGGCCCATAAGATCGAGCATATTGGCTCAGACCTGTAGCCGAGGCATGCAAGTACCTTACTCCTTGAGAGCCAAACTTGATTCGGCCCGAAGGCCTAGCAACAGAGTTCCTAGTTGATATCAGAGTTCCAGATTTTTCAGAGTCTGCCTGAGGATCTAGCAACAGTCACTGCCAGAGTTCCTAGTCGATGTCA
The DNA here is from genome assembly GCF_004664715.2 of Peromyscus leucopus. Taxonomy (NCBI): domain Eukaryota; kingdom Metazoa; phylum Chordata; class Mammalia; order Rodentia; family Cricetidae; genus Peromyscus; species Peromyscus leucopus. Next base: position 97,328 of record NW_023504491.1, on the reverse strand, counting down.
GAGTTCCTGATCAAGTAGAGTCTGCTTGAGGACTTAGCAACAGTTCATGTCAGAGATCCTGATTGTGCCCAGCCAATGAGGAATGACCACACAAGCCTGGTAAACTAATGCTCCTCATCCAAATGGTGTCATGTCCAATGAGGGAAAGGGAGGCTCCACAGTCATCAGAGGGTAAATGAGAGCAGGAAAGGGGAGCATATACATTTCTTACACAAATGGAGAAGGCACATGATGTTGAAATGGCCGCTTACTGTTGTATTGTTTTTTATTTTATTTTATGGTTTTTATAATTTAATATAATTTTACATATCAGCCACGGATTCCCTTGTTCTCCCCCCCACCTTCCTCCCAGCCCACCCCCCATTCCCATTTCCTCCAAGACAAATACTCCCCTGAGGACTGAGATCAACCTGGTAGGCTCAGTCCAGGCAGGTCCAGTCCCCTTTTTCCAGACTGAGCCAAGTGTCCCTGTATAAGCCCCAGGCTGCAAACAGCCAGCTCATGCACTGAGCACAGGACCTAGTCCCACTGACTGGATGCCTCCCAAACAGATCAAGCCAATCACTGTCTCACCCATTCAGAGGACCTGATCCAGTTGGGGGCCCCTCAGCCATTGGTTCACAGTTCACGTGTTTCCCTTCATTTGGCTATTTGTCCCTGTGCTTTATCCAACCTTGTTCTCAACAATTCTTGCTCATAGAAACCCTCCTCTTTCTCACTAATTGGACTCCTGGAGCTCCACCTTTTGTATTGTTTTTGATGGCACTTATGGTGTCTTCAAATGCCCCAAACATCCTCAAGGCAGAGTACTTCAAACTGACCAAACAAAAGTTGACTGTTCCATCTAATAAACCCTCTTTTATAATGTGTGTTTTATCCATCAGCTTCCTGAGAATCCCGAACAATGCAGTCTCTGTCAGCCATCATTTACATAACACTGCACCACGGATGCTTTTGTTTTAATTAATGTGAAAACAAATCATCAAAATATAAATGCTACAAAATGTTTGTTGTAAGGTTCTCCAAAAAGTTAAAAACGAGTTCTTTGTCTGAGGACATTTAGGAGGGCTCATGTCAGAAACTGGATACAGGTGGTTATTTCTCTTGAAATTGGTTAATTTTCTCAACATTCGGTCAACCAAGAAAAACGGTACTGCAGAATTTAGTAAGATTCCATAGATGCCTTTCAGAGGGTCCTTATAAAATTTCATTATTACTCAATGTCTTGTGAGCTGAGTCAAGATTGTAAAATATATTTAGTCAAATGCCTTTGAGTTTCTGGCCTCTTAACAAATTGCATGTAATTTAAATAGCAGTTAAGATTGATGGCTTCAGAAAACTGATAATAATCACTGTCACGTCAAATTAAAATTTTTGTTTGCAGTTGTTGGGTGAAATACAAATAAGAATATTCACTCCTTGACTATAGACTTGTGAGCTACTTTAATTAAAGTTGTTTTCATATGGATAAAGTTCACATACGTAGACACTAGCATTCAATATTTTTATTTAACATATTTAATCTGGAGTTAAAATGAGACTCATCCAGAAACTGACCACTGTGAGTAAGTAGTTTACAGAATAGGAAATAGTAGATAAAAGAAAACATTGGGTCTGGAGTGATGCCTCAGAGGTTAAGAGCACCAACTGTTCTTCCAGAAGTCCTGAGTTCAATTCCCAGCACCCACATGGTGTCTCACAACCATCTATAATGAGATCTGGCACCCTCTCATGTCTACATAATAAATAAATAAATCTTTTAAAAAAGAAAGAAAACATTGTCATTAGAAAATAAAATACAGGGTTAGAGTGTTGAATTAGCAACATGAGAGGAGAAATGAAATATCTGTTGATGAGTTAACAGAAATATTAAATGTATGAGGGATAGTTAAGAAAATCTACCATCATTAGAACCACAAAACTCATTCAGTTAATGGACATAGCAGTACACAACAGATAAGAAAGTGTAGTACATAAAGATCTACTGAAATTTTATGCAGACATGGGGGCATCTGTGTGAGAGAAGGTAAGTACATATTGACACCAAACTAATCATAATTGCAGAAAGTTGATAGACACCCATGAAATTGCTGAATAATATTACACTAGAAGGTATAGAACATTACTTAAGAGTAGAAAGGAAATCAGTGGTATTACTTAGCAGTTGATCATAAATGCTACTACACTCACCACCTGCAAGATGCACTTAGTCTCGTAACATTTGGATTTTATCATAGAAAACAATAGTTTTGTAATTGGATTTGAGTCCAGTTCTGTGGAAATATCTTCATATCAGGTTGTGTAATCCTGGGATAGAGCTCATAACTTGGGAGATATTAGACCCTAGGTACAACCCATGACTCCTGTTTTGAATATTTTTACTCCACTCCATTTAACTGTCATGGTTACAATATCTTTCATCATGTGTTTATGGAACATACATTCTGTTTTGTTGGATCCAATCAGATGGCTTTATTCCATTAGTGCTAGGCGCTAGGCCTTCAAATTGACTTATATTTTGATTTAAACTCTTTAAATCAGCAGTTTTAAATTTGGAAGTTCATTTGATAAGAACTTCACACTCAACACATACACACACACACACACACACACGAATTTCCATGTAAAGATTGAAGTGCAGCTAATATTGTGCATGGCTCAGTTAGAAAATTTGTTTCAATTAAAATGTGACATAGGACCAATAAGATTGTCCAGTGTGTAACGCTTTGGATTTTTTTTTTTTTGGTTTGTTTTGTTTGCTTTTTCTTCATTTGTTTTTTGAGATAGAGTTTCTCTGTATAGCTTTGGTGCCTGTCCTGGATCTTGCTCTGTGGACCAGGTTGGCCTCGAACTCACAGAAACACCTGGCTCTGCCTCCCAAGTGCTGGGAATAAAGGTGTGTGCCAAAACTCCCCAGCAAAGCTTTGGACTTTTAAGTTTGACAGTCTCATTTTAATGCCTAGCACCCATGTGAAGGTGGATAGGAGGAACTCAATCCCAAGTTTTATGCTTGCACTGCACAGAAACACTTTAATATAGATGCATGCAAAGACTGTACAAACATTGCCATTTACACACACTCTATACACACATTCATACAAGAAATGAGTTCCATACTGAAGATCTAACTAATGCAGTAGATTTTTTAAAAGGTTATGCCAGAAGATGAATTTCTTCACTGATTAACAGAGCAAGAAATTCCACTAAACAGGGCAAGGGAAGAAACTTGAATAAAGAACAGTGTGATGAATCTGAACACCACGAGAAAGGTGAATGCATAATTGGGAAAGAAAGATGGGTCCACCTTCACATTTGTGAATTAGATGCCATGGACAGATATGTAGCAAGTCGTCTCAATCTTGTAACCTGTGTAATTTGAAACATCAATGGAAATATATTAAATGTGAATGAATACAGTAAGTATTATGGAACATGTAGAAATGCATGTTTGAGAGATGAGGTGCAGAATGAAGGAATTCTTAAGCAGAAATTTGATCATAGGTACTAGATTAAAGATAAGTGAGTGGATTTAATATTTGCATGATTCTAAGTATTTTATAGATCAGAAACCTTATTTTTTCAAGTATTAGAGTTACATTTTTTAAATTTAAACAATAAAACATTATAGAATATATATATATATATATGAAAACTCTCCAGTTCCCAAGATTGTCCATATAATCAACTGACAATAATTTCACTAAATTTCATACATTTTTTTCATTGTTTCTGTTTCAAACACTTGTAAAATGTATTCTAGAATTGACTTATCCACTTAAGGTGGACAGAATGTGTAAACATTCCCACTTGGTTCATGGGTTGTGATGTCTGTGGAAATTTAGAATGAGGAGCCAAAATGACTTAGATGGATCATTAGCAGAATAGATTTAGTATTTCACACACCTCTGGTTCCATTTTTTTCTTTCTGAAGCCTACTTTCTGTGAGAGTAGAGAATTTATCAGCGAGCATCCAGAATCTTGTCACATAAGCATCTCCACCCAGTCTTTGGTTCTGCAATGATCTCGACTTATCTGAAACAATGATACAAATATCAACCTCTTCTGAATCAGTTAACTTTCTAAAATAGTTTGTTAAAGCACTTTTAATCTCTCTTCTTTTTAAATGGCTTCCACCACACATCCGGCAACAATGGGCACCACTGAAGTGACTCTACAGAAGTCAATCGCTATAGGACATCCAGCTCATGGTCCTCCACAGACCTGTGCATGCCTGGCTTTCTGAAATACAAAAGGCCTGACCTTCCCCACCCAGGGTGACTCCCCTGGTATGGATGCTCTTCAATGGCTGGTAGTCACTGACAAGTAAGACCTTGTTTGGCAAGCCTACCTAAGACAGGCACAGTCCAGTTACTGGGAACCCTGAGGTGGGGTCAACAGGAACAGAGGAAAGGACTCTGACTCTCACTGCATGCCAGACATATTACAATAAAAGAGTGGATATGTAGTAGGACAGGCCCATAGGGTCGAGCAAACTGGCTCAAACCAGTTGCCAAGGCATGCACAAGTCGTACTCCTTATGAGCCAACCTGGAGTCTGCTCAGGGCCTAGCAACAGGCTCTGTCAGAGTTCCTGATGGTGCCCAGCCAATGAGGGATGACCTCACAAGACCCTCGATTGTGACACAACCTGGGTGCTGGGAGGAGAGTATATAAAGCCTTCCCTGTTATTGAATAAGCAACTTTGCTGTTTGCCTTCAATGGACTCCTGGTGTCTGTGTCATTGATGCTGTGTCTTCTCACTCCTTCCCCTAAGAGAGGTGTTAGTTTCAACTAACACCTCCCGCACACTGATCCCAATTCTTCATCACAATCTGGAATAGTCTTATATTTACAGATTCTCTAGTAAGTCTGAATTTTTTTATTTATTTGATTTCTTATGTTCAATATGTATATTTTGGATAGTAGACTTTTATCTGTTCATAATTTTTTTATTTATCTGAGTTCTTGTGTTCAATATATATATTTTGTATATTACACCTTTATCATATAATAGTTTTTTATTTATTTTATTTCCTTTGTTCAATAAGTATATTTTATATTTGACCTTTTTCACATGAGAATTTTATTTCCTTTTTTAAACTTCTTTGGAACATATGTATATTTTAGATATTAGAGCTTTTCAGGTGAGAATTTTTTTTTAATTTCTTCTTTGCAATAAGAAAATTTTGATATATGACTTTTATCACATGTGAATATTTTTGTTTTTCTGATTACTTGCATTCAATATGTATATTTTGGATATTAGTTCTTCATCAGATGAGAATTTTTGTTTTATTTATCTAATATCTTGTGCTGAATATGGATATGTTCGACATTAGACTTTTATCAGATGAGAATTTTTGTTTTATTTAATTTCTTGTATTTAATAATATATTTTGAATATTAGATTTCTATCAGATAAAAAGTTGTTTTATTTAATTTCTTGGGTTCAACAAGTACATTTTTTGATATTAGACCTTCATCAGTTGACAACTTTTGCTTTATTTGTCTAATTATATTCAATATGATATTTTTAATATTAAACGTTTATCAGATGACAGTTTTTGTTTTTTTTAATTTCTAGGGTTCAATAATATATTTTGTATATTAGAACTTTATCAGATGAGAAATTTTGTTTTATACATTTGATTTCTTGGTTTGAATATGTATATTTTAGATATAAATTCTTTATCAGTGAGATTAGAGAAATGTAGTTCTGATTGTGTAGAGAAAGGCACCGTGGAAATGTATTTCTGATGACGTTGAGAAAGCTACTGTGGGTAATGTAGTTCTGATGATGTAGAGAAAGGCACTGTGGGAAATGTAGTTTTGACAACACACAAAAAGGCACTGTGGGAAATGTAGTTGTGATGAACAGAGAAAGGTACTGTTGGCAAGGTAGTTTTCATGACACAGGAAAGGCCCTGTGGGAAATGTATTTATGATGACATACAGAACAGCTCTGTGTGAAATGTAATTCTGAAGACTTAGAGAAAGGTTCTTTGGAAATGTAGTTTTGATGACATAGAGAACACCACCTGGGAAATGTAGTTCTGATGACACAGAGGAAGCAACTGTAGGAAATGTAGTTCTGATTCTGTAGAGAATATTGCCCTCTGAGAAATATAGTTCAATGATGTAAGTAAGGGCACTGTGGGAAATGTACTTTTGATGAAATAGAGAATGGCACTGTGGGAAATGTAGTTCTGATGATGTAGAGTAATGCGCCGTGGGAAGTCTTCTTCTGATGACACAGAGAAAGATATTGTGGGAAATGAAGTTCTGATGATGTAGAGAAAGAACCTGTGGGAAATTTAGTTCTTAGGATATAGAGAAAAGCCCTGTGGAAAATATAGTTCTGAAGATGAGGAGAAAGCACTGTGGGAAATGTAGTTCTGAAGAAATAGGAATGTCCATTGTGGGAAATGTAGTTCAGATGACACAGAAAATTCCCTGTGTGAAATGTAGTTCTGATGATGTAGAGAAAAGAACTGTCAGAAATGTAGTTCTGATGATGTAGAGGACGGCACTGTGGGAAAGGTAGTTCTGACCACACAGAGAAAGTCATTGTGGGAAATGTAGTTCTCATGATACTGTGCTTGCTTTACATTTCTACTGATTTGAGAAAAATGAAAAAAAAAACTGATTTGAGAAAAGAAGACAAAAATGGAAAAAACTGATTTGAGAAAATGAAAAAAAACTGATTTGAGAAAAATAAAAAATACTGATTTGAGAAAAATGAAAAAAACTTATTTGAGAAAAAAGAGAAAATAAAAAAACTGATTTGACAAAAGAAGAGAATAATAAAAACACTGATTTGCGAAAAGAAAAGAAAAATGAAAAAACTTATTTGAGAAAAGAAGAGAAAAAAAAAAAAACTGATTTGAGAAAAAAGAGAGAAATGAAAAAAACTCATTTGAGAAAAGAAGAGAAAAATGAAAAAACTGATGTGAGAAAAGAAAAATGAAAAACCTGATTTGAGAAAAGAGAAAAATGAAAAAACTGATTTGAGAAAAATGAAAAAAAATTCATTTGTGAAAAGAAGAGAAAAATGAAAAAAAAACTGATTTGAGAAAAGAAGAGAAAAATGATGAAAACCTTTGACTTCCATGTCTAGGACTTAAAAAATTGAAATAAAAATGAGTGATGATTAAAAAATTACGTTTTTATTTTGTATATCCTCTCTTTCAGAGACACCTGTCCTCAATGGAGATATTCATCTGGTGAGTGGAGAGTTAATAAAGCTGCATGCCTGTTTGAATTCGAGTATTTTTCAAACAAATTAATTACTTAATCAAAAATACTCAATTTGGAGAAATATGCTCAAAACATATTGTAAAAAAACTTTTAAAATAATACAAAGAAGAAGAAACATCTTTCCAACACTGGTAACATCATAAAATATGGCTGAAATTGTTTTTTTTAAATTCCCTACTTATGGACTTCTATAGACATTTTATTTATTTAATTATTTGGTATGGGTTTCAAATAGAAAAGATTCATGTAAGGCATATGATCATTTATTTTCCAGGTAAAGTGGATAAATTTAGGAGGGCAATCAATGACTAAATAGGACTAGCATCATGCTAAGTCCTGAAGGTGATGCACTGAATTGAGATAAAATATAATGTAAAGTGGATTTGCATCTTTCCAACTTGCATATACATCTTTCTACATGACTTACTACTTTTATATTAAAAAGAAATGCAACCACAAGCACTGAGAAAATAAGGTTCCTGATACTAAGATCCTGAAAAGGAAGCATGAAATCCACTTGCTTGTCTTTAGAAGGAATCTGAATAATGAGATTTCAGGGTGAGAAATCCACCATTCTACACACCGTCATCCATCTCATGCTCTTGTGTATTCCATACAGCATGACGTCTTTATTACAATGTAACATTTTTTTTTATTAATGCTCCAAATAATACAGGTGACAAGACGGAGCCTACTTGCTCCATATTTGTTCATGGCATCAAAATCACCAATTCAAAGTTGTACCATTTTTCTCTCCCGGTGGTCTGATCACCTTTCCTGTGTTGTTCAAATCCTGAACTTAGTCCTTGCACTCAAATTTCCTCCCTTGCATATTTGGACCAGTTGTCTTTCTCTGTGATTCATTGAATAAAGATTTTCTTCATCTTTTTATTTTTTTAGGTTTCTTTTGAAACAGGGTTTCTCTGTGCAGTTTTGGTGCCTGTCCTGATTCTCACTCTGTGGACCAGGCAGGCCTTGAACTCACAGAGATCATCCTGACTCTGTCTCCTGAGAGCTGGGATAAAAGGTGTGCACCCCCCCCACCACCAGGCTGAGTAATGTTTTTGTGCTGGAATGAGTGTTTAAATAAAATTATTTATTTTTGCATCTACCTAGTATTAAATAGAAACCCCCACTATGGGAATCCTTTATGTCAAGATGTGTGTATAGCGTGTATAATCATGGGTATGTGTGTGTGTGGTCTGTGGATGTACAGTGATAAAGGGAACTTTGTGTATCTCTAGTACAAAAGTTTGGTGAGTGTTTTGCTTTGTGCATGGTGTTTAGGGGCATGACATATGCTAATGAGGTTCTCCTCTATGCCTAATAAGCAGGGGCTTGGCAATCCTAATGAGGGGTATCGTCTGTCTTGTGGTGATTAGGGGTGAGGTATGCTAATGAGGCATCTCCTCAGTCTTAATGATGATTAGGGGCTTGGCATATGCTATAGGGGTGTGCTCTGTGCATGGTGGATAGGGGCGTGGTGTATGCAAATGAAGGGTCTCCTCTGTCTTCATGATTATTGAGGGCATGGTGTATACTAATGAGGATCTACTCTGTCTTCGCAGTGATTGGGGGCCTGGGATATGTTAATGAGGGGTGTGCTCTGTGCATGAAAATCAGGGGCCTGGTGTATCCTGATGAGGAGTCTCCTCTGTGGATGATTATTAGGGGCGTGGCATATGATAATGAGGGATGTACTCTGTGCGTGGTGGATAGGGGCCTGTTGTATGAAATGAGGGTTCTCTTCTGTGCATAATAACTAAGGGCATGACAAATGCTAATGAGGGGTCTCCTCTGTGTATGGTGATTAGGGGTGTGTCATATACTAATGAGGGGTGTCCTCTGTGTACTATAATTAGGGTCATGACATATGATAATGAGGGGTGTCCTCTATGCATGGTGGTTAGGGGCGTGGCATATGCTAATGAGGGGTCTCTTCATTCTTTCACCATTGACTAAAAGGAGCATCCAATCTCCTCCCAAGGGCTAAGGATTTTCAGAACCCAACTATAACATTATTTCGTGGCTACTTCTTAACTATAATATTGCAGCTCTTCTGAGTTGGAATATAAATATCTGATGGGGAGGACACTTTATATATGACCCCTCTGGGGGTCATGGTTCACATTTTGAGAATGGGTAGTGTAGAATAAAAGGAACTTTGAATCTGATATTGCATTCCAGCATCATCTTACCCTTCATTAGATAGACTGGGATATTTATTTATTTATTTATTTATTTATTTATTTATTTATGGCCTGAGGTATTCTGGGATATCCCTTTTCTTCTCTATTATGCCCAACATGTTCTCTGAGTCATGATTGCTTCAGCCTTTACTTTATGGCTTTCTGATCATCTTTCTCATGTGGACCTTTGAGAGACTCCTTCTCCAAAGAGTATCCAAGCTAGGTATCCCAGAGCCCAATGTTTGTAAACAGAGTCTAGAATTCATGCCATCTACCTTCAAGCCAGTCACCAAAAATTGAGTAAATCCACCATTCATGCCCACATCTGAGCTCAAAACACATATAGATGTGATAACTTGCCAGTGATAGTCATTACTGCTGTTACAAACATCTTCTTAATGCTAGCTAGTTCCTCACAGATTCAACACAACTTATGGAAATACTGAACATTGCTTGAATATTTCAAAGCTGATGAGCCATGATGGGATATCCCTCTACTGATGATCTCTTTTAAGACAGGGAAGTGTGACTCTTCCCACCATGGACCAAGGGATTCTGATATTCAGTTTTGTTCAAGAGTTCCTCATAGTTTTCTTTCATAGAGTGTCAAGTACTCCATGATTCCATGATTTACTCTTCTTTTTTTTTTTTTTTTTTTTTTTTTTTTTTTTTTTTTTTCTTTTATAGATGTTCAATTATCCTTATTCCATGTATTAGCCACTGCCTCATTCTCTTTTAGATAAGATGTCAGACCCATCACTTAGAACAAAGGCTGTCTCTGACTTCTGTCCTTTGGCCCAAGGATTTTGATATTTTCATTTCGTCTTACATGACACTCCCATTTGTCTATTCTTACAATTGGGTCAAAATCATTTTCCTACTCAGTATCAGGGACTGAGATGAAAGGAGCCTTATACTCCCTTTCTCTGTAGAAAAAAATATTGGATGCTTCCAGACTGCACAGTGGGTTAGGGAACCTATAATGTCACTTGCAAATAAGAGGGCTATAGATATTCTACATTTTCTTTGGTAGTTTTGGGCATAATTCTCTGATAATTGAAAACTCCAAAGTGTTCCTTATGATCATGGAGGTGGTTCAGATACTCATCTCTTCAAAGACACTTCAGTTCTACACCTCTGATGTATTTAGCTGACCTTGCTTTGTATGTTGACTTACCATTGCATATAAGAGCCTCCCCATCAGACTGAGTCAGCCACTTCAATGTCTGCTCCAGATGGGCCACACAACATCCTGGTCTATGTAACAGGGAAGATGATATAGAGTTTAAAAGAGAATTGTATTCATCAGCCTAGAAGGTAGTAAATGTACATGAAAATTTTCTGTTTCATCCATAGAGCCAAACAAATTCTTGTGGAAGCATCATTGCACAGAAGAGCACCATCCTACTGGAAGAAAATTCTGATTTCTTTCTGCACTCTCAAAGATTTGATTCATGATATGCATATCTATAACTGGGAGGTACATTGAGAACTTAATGAGGTAGAACCCAAATCTTCTCCCACTAACCAAGGTCACCTAGGGCTTTCACCTGCTGCAAAGGGTGAATTGCATCTCCACATCTGAAAAATGTGGCTAGACTCTTTTTTCCTCTGAATAAAGAGTTTCAGAAATACTCCCTTGCCCAAGCTAGTCAGAAACTAGAAAGGGGTTACAGAACTCCCTGTACAAAAGAGTCGCCATACGCTTTTATTGAAATAAGTGATCTTCCATCTATACGTGGGTCAGAGGGATCCTTAGGCCTTTCCTTCCTCTACAATGTGATATTAGACATTACCTATTTCTACAAGGGAAAACTAAACTATCTTTGTCCAAGAGTAACACATACATTTACTTTATGCACAAGGTGATGTTAAATGTGCTTCTCTGACTAATATGACCTTTTCTTATTTTCCCACTGGACCTTGTAATCCATGGAGAATCTCCATGTGTATGACTCTAACAAAAAGCCATAAACCCTCACTCTCTGTGCTCAGGTTGATGTAGGGAAATCCCACTTATTAGGAACTGACCTCATGACTAGGCTGGAGTGACATCTAAGAGCCTGGTACTCAGGTAAGATTCCTTAATTTTATAATTATTATTATTGATATAGTATTTGATATATGTATAATATACTATATATAATTATAATATATTTATATACTGTAACTACCAGTTTATAGCCAAATATAGTGAGAATCCACACTTAATTCTACTCTATGTAGCTGAACTTAAGCTGAAAAAGTCTAACCGGAGAGCAATTTTGACCTACCTCTTAGAAAAATGGTGAGAAGTATATCAGGCTTCCCGGGGAATCTCTAAATATAAGACAATTCCAGATTGTGATGAGGAATTGGGATCAGAGTGCGGGAGGTGTTAGTGGAAACTGACAGCTCCCTTAGGGGAGGGAGTAAGAAGAAATGGCATCAATGACACAGACACCAGGAGTCCATTGAAAGCAAACAGCAAAGTTGCTTATTCAACAACAGAGAAGGCCTTATATACTCTCATCCCAGCAGCCAGGATATGTCACAATCTGGGGGCCTTGTGAGGTCATCCCTCATCGGCTGGGCACAATCAGGAACTCTGACAGTGCCTGTTGCTATGCCCTCAGGCAGACTCCAGGTAGACTCATAAAAAGGAGGACATGTGAATACTTGGCAACTTGTTTGAGCCAGTTTGGTCGATCCTATGGGCCTGTCTTACTACATATCCATCCTTTATTTTATTATGTGGGTGCTCAGTGGGAGTCAGAGTCCTTTGCTTCTGTACTGTTGACCCCACCTCAGGGTTCCAGTAACTAGACTGTGCCTATCTTAGGTTGGCTTGCCAAGCAAGGTCTTACCCATCTGTGACTACCAGCCCTTGAAGAGCATCCATCCCAGAGGAGTTACCCAGGTTGGGAGGGTCAGGCCTTTGGGATTTCAGAAAGGCAGGCATGTACATGTCTTTAGCGGGCCATGAGATGGATATGTAAGAGCGATTGACTTTTGTAGAGTCACCTCAATGGTGCCTGTTGTTGTGGGATTTGTGGTGGGAGCCATTTAAAAAGGAATCAGAAAGACAAATATGGTATGTACTCACTCATAGAAGGATACTAGATGTAGGACAAGGATGACTAGACTGCTACTCACATCACCAGTGAGGCTACCGGGAAAACAGGACCCCAAGAAACACAGGGGGGATCACCCAATGACGGAGAAATGGATGATATATACATGAACAGCTTTGACATGAGTGGGAGCAATGAACGGCGAGGGTCGAGGGAAAGAGAGCGGGAGATCCCACCTGGATCAAGAAAAGAGAGGGAGAAAAAGGAATAGGAGACATTGGTAAATAAAGACCACATGAGAAATGGAAGAAACAAAGTGCTAAAGAGGCCCACAAAAAACCACAAAGATACTCCCACAAAAGACTGCTGGCAAAGGCCGAGAGACAGCCGTGTCTGACCTACTCTGGCGATGGGATGGCCAAACACCCTAATAGTTGTGCCAGAAACCCCATCCAAGGACTGAGGAATCTGGATGCAGACATCCACGGCTAGGCCCCGGGTAGAGCACTGGGAGTCTAATTAGCGAACAAGAGGAGGGTTTATATGAGCGAGAATTGTTGAAACTAAGGTTGGATAAAGTACAGGGACAAATGGCCAAATGAATGGAAACACATGAACTATGAACCAAAGGCTGAGGGGCCCCAACTGGATCAGGCCCTCTGAATAGGTGAGACAGTTGATTGGCTTGATCTGTTTGGAGGCATCTAGGCAGTGGTACCAGGTCCTGGGCTCGCTGCATGAGATAGCTGTTTGAAACCTGGGACTCATACAGGGATGCTTGGCTCAACTGGGAGGAGGGGACTGGACCTGCCTGGACTGAGTCTATCAGGTCGATCTCAGTCCTTGGGGGTGGCCATGATCTGGAGGTGATGGGAATGGGGGCTTGCTGGGGGAAGGGAAGGGGGACAGGAAGGGGGAGAACAAGGGAATCTGTGGCTGTTATGTAGAACTGAATAGTATTGTAAAATAAAATAAATTTAAAAAAAGTGCTACCCGCCAATCAGAACACAAGTGAGAATCCAGGAGGGATCCAACAGTCTTTCTATATCATGCCAAGAGTTTAAAAAATAGTCAAAGGTCACAACCTCTGCCATGTCTGATTAATTTGGAAAATTGTGTGTGTTAGCTGTCGTGGATAATATAGAAGCTGAGCTGACCAGGGTCCCTTAATATATCTTGGTAATAAAATAAAGGGTGGATATGTAGTAGGACAGGCTCACAGGGTTGAGAAAATTGGCTAAGACCAGTAGTCAAGGAATTCAAGTACCTTACTCCTTGAGAGCCAAACTTGAGTTTGCCTGAGGACCTAGCAACAGTTGCCATCAGAGTTCCTAGTCAATGTCAGAGTTCCAGATTGTTCAGAGTCTGTCTGATGACCTAGCAACAGTAGCTGGCAGAGTTCCTAGTCCATATTAGAGTTCCTTGATTGTGCAGAGTCGCCTGAGGACCTAGCAAAAGTCACCGTCAGAGTTCCTAATTGATGTCGGAATTCCTGATCCTGCAGAGTCTGCATGAGGGCCTAGCAACAGTCTATGACAGTGGTCCTGATCATGCCCAGCCAATGAGGGATGACCACACAAGCCTGCTAATCTTACACTCCTTGTCCAAATGGTGTCATGTCCAATGATGAAAAGGGATGCTCCACAATTGTCAGAGGGGCAAGGAGAGCCTGAAAGGGGAGCATACACATATCTTACTGAAATGGAGATGGCACATAATGTTGAAATGGCTGCTCACTGTTGTATGGTTTTCTATGGCACCTATGGTGTCTTCAAAAGCCCAAAACATCTTCCAGGCAGATTACTTCAAACTGACCAAACATACATTGACTTCTCTGTCTATTAAACCCTCTTTTATAATGTATGTTGTATCCATCTGCTTCCTGAGGATTCCAAACAATATGGCCTCTGCCAGCCGACATTTACACAATACTGTACCATGAATGCTTTCATTTAAATTGATGTGAATACAAATGACCAAAATAAAAAAGCTACAAAACTTTTGTTGTGAGGTCCTCAAAGAAGTTTCAAAAAAGTTCTTTGTCTGAGGACTTATAGGAGGGCTCATGTCAGAAACTGGATAAAGATGGTGGTTATTTCTCTTGAAGTTGGCTAATTTTCTCAACATTCTGTGGATCAAGAAAATTAGTACCCAAGATTGTAGTGTGATTCCATACATGCCTTTCAGAGGGTCCTTATGAAATTTCTTTATTACTTGATTTCCTGTGGGCTGAGTCAAGATTGTAAGGTATACATAGTCAAATGCCTTTGAGTTTGTGCCCTCTTAACAAATGACATGTAATGTAAAATAGCAGTTAAAATTGATGGATTCAGAAGATTGACCATAATCATTGACATATCAAATTAAATTTTCTGTTTGAAATTGTTATTTGTTGAAACCCAAATAAGAATATTGAGTCCTTGAATATGGACTTGTGAGCTACTCTAAATAAGTTTTTTTTAATGTGGATAACAGTCTCATATGTAGACACTAGCTTTCAATATATTTATTTTGAATATTTAATCTGGAGTTAAAATGAGTCTCGTCCAGAAACTGCCCACTCTGGGTAAGTAGCTTACAGAATAGTGAACAGTAGACAAAGGATAACATTGGCATTTGAAAATAAAATACAGGAGTAGAGTGTTGAATTAGCAACATGAGAGGAAAAATGAGATGTCCATTGATGAATTAAGCAACATATTGAATGTATGAGGGATAGTTAAGAAAATCTACCATCATTACACCACAAAATTCATTCAGTTAATGGACATAGTTGTACACAACAGAGAAGAAAGTGTAGTAGGTTAACATCTACTGAAATTTTATGCAGAAGTGGGGTGTCTGTGGGAAGGAAGGTAAGTAGATATTGACCCCAAACTAATCATAATTGAAGAAAGTTGATAGACACTCATGACATTGCTGGATAATATCACATTTGAAGGTGTAAAACATTCATTACTTAAGAGTAGAAAGAAAATCCATGGTCTTACTTAGCACTTGACCCTGAATGCTACTACAGTCGCCCCTGACAAGATGCCCTCAGTTTTGAATATTTGAATTTTATCATATAATTTTTACTATAGAAAAATATAGTTTTCTAATTGGATTTGAGGCCAGTTCTGCAGGAATATATACATGTCAGGTTGTGTAATCCTGAGCTAAAACTCATTACTTTGGAGATATTAGACCCTAGGTACAACCCATGACTCCTGTTTTGAATATTTTTACTCCAATCCATTTAATTGTCATGGTTACAAGATCTTTCATCATGTATTTATGAAGCACACATCGTGTTTTGTTGGATCCAATCAGATGGCTTTATTCCATTAGTGCTAGGCACTAAGCCTTCAAATTGACTTACATTTTGATTTAAACTCTTTATAAATAAGTCTTAAGTTTGGAAGTTCATTTGATATGAACTTCACAGTCAACCCCCACACAGTTTTCCATGTAAATATTGAAGTGCACCCAATATTGTGCACGACTGTGGCAGTCAGAAAATTTGTTTCAATTAAAATGTGACATAGACCAATAAGATTGTCCAGGGTGTAAAGTGTTGGATTTTTGTTTGTTGTTTGTTTGTTTTCAAGACAGGGTTTCTCTGTGATGTTTTGGTGCCTGTCCTGGATCTCACTCTGTAGACCAGGCTGGCATTGAACTCACAGAGATCCTCCTGGCTCTGCCTCCTGAGTGCTGGGATTAAAGGCATGTGCCACCACTGCCCAGCAAAGCTTTGGATTCTTAAATTTGACAATCTGATTTTGATGCCTAGCACCCAGAAGAAGGTAGATAGGAGGAACTCAAACCTAGATTTTATGCTTGTACTTCACACAAACACCTTGATATAGATGCACACAGACTGTAAAAACATAGCATTCACACACAGTCTATACACACATTCATAGAGGAAATGAGTCCCACACTGGAGATTTATATTTAATACTAACTAAACAACTCAAGAAATTTTTAAAAATTTTATGCCAGTAGATGAAATTTATTCATTGATTCACAAAGAAAGAAAATTCCACTAAAAAGGGCAAGGGAAGAAACTTGAAGAAAGAACAGTGTGATGAATCTGAACACCACAAGAAAGGTGAATGCATAATTGGGAAAGAAAGATGGGTCCACCTTCACATTTGTGAATTAGATGCCATGGACAGATATGTAGCAAGTCGTATCAATCTTGAAACCTGTGAAATTACAAATTTCAAATTAGAAACATCAATGGAAATATATTAAATGCGAATGAATACAGTAAGTTTTATAGAACCTATAGAAATCCATGTTTGAGAGATGAGGTGCAGAATGATGGAATTCTTGAGCAGAAATTTGATCATAGGGACTAGATTAAAGATTTAATATTTGCACAATTCTGATGATTTTAGACTGAGAAACCTTATTTTATCAAGTGCTTCAGTTTGCATTTAGTACAGAAAAATATATATGGAAGTTTCATAAATTCAAATCCCCTTTATATTGTGAGTTGTTAATTCTAGTCAGTGTAGCACATTAAACACTTAAGCAGATGTGTTCATCATATATAGTGATTCATTGCTCATGATATTTCTTCAATTGGCCTTGAAATGAAGTGATTGCACTCCCTCAGTCAATTTTATTTTTTTATTTACATCTCATACATAATAAATAAAAGAGACTGTAGAACTCTATGATCTTTAAAATGCATAGGAATATTTTCTTAATGATTTCAGGTATAGTTTTTGTTTTTCTTGATGTTTTAATGTTTCTTCCTTTTTTGTATTATTGTAAAAGTTTTCCCATAATATACTTGTTTATTTTTTCTGGATAGAATATTTTCATTAAATGTTTGTTTTGTTTATTATATTGAATTCTGACAGACAAAGATTTTTATTTGACTTTAACTCACCAAATCCATAGGTTCATTGAGGACAGGTGTCTGTGAAGTACAACATATACACAGTTAAAAATTTCATTCATTTACTCAATAATTTTTATTTCTGTTTTTCAAGAATGGAAATGGAAATCAAGAAATTTCATTATTTTCTCTTATTTCAGATCAATATCCTCTTTGTGAAACACAAATATTTACCGTTTTTGATGATATCTTGTATATTTTCTCTTGGGATTCCATATGCAGCAGACATTTTCACATAGATGTCCCATAATTCTTTACTGAGACTGGCTTCTTTTGCTTTATTAAATAAGGGAGTAAAGAGAGATGACCATTAGAAGTATGGCTGTTTCTGAAGTATGAATCTCTCAAATTTTGTCTAGACCTACATAACTTTATTGATTTTTAAATTTAGTTTCTTAAGTGTTCTGTGAATTTGGAGGAAATACACATTGCTGAAAGTCCATTGAGATCCACTACCAATTATTTTCTACTCAATCAATACACACACACACACACACACACACACACACACACACACACACTTATTTTCTTTTAACCTATCAACTCTGTTTTGTGATGATGATATTTTGATGGACATGTGGCATTCCACTTCAGAATGGTTAACATACCAGAGTTTTCATTAATCATTTCCTTCGAGAGTCTTCTTGCAAAGGACAAATGCCAATCTCTAATTTGATATCTAGTAAATGTAATATTGTTTCTTTTTTAAAGATTCTTCAGATAATGATATTTTACTTTCTAGAATTATATATGGAGACTAAGTCAGCATTCTGGGTACACCAAGGTACTTCACAATTAATGGACTTATATCTGATAGACAGTTTATGTTCATTATCATAAGTATTGTTAATTTTACAATAAATTTGATGTCAAAATGAAGTCTTTAGTTTTGTGAAGGTATTTCTTCACTTCTCCCTGAGGATGGTGACACACAATCTTTGGTTGTGAAAACTGATGTCTTATATATGTGATGCTTGCCACTCACTTCATAGACATTTCTGACTGAAATATGGTATGAAAATTTATTTAAGGATTCTATGTACCTCAAATTGTGGTTCTGTACATAACTGAAGAGAGACTTCCTGCCAAGGAATGCTGATTCTTGAAAACAGGTGTTAAATATTTTCTTATGAAAAAGGCAGGCTAATAAACATGTTCATAACCACCTAAAGTTAGATATTACACTTACAGAATGCTGCACACATATTTCTGCATTTTCCATTCTTTTCAACAAAATGCATGCACATGATGACCGTGGTGCTTGAAACCGGATATAATACAAACAAAATGGCACCTGAGACTGAGAAGAAACATTTCATTTGGATTAGAGTAGCAGATTAGTATTCTGTTCTTTACTTTGATTTGGTTATAGTTTTTGTGTTTGCATAAAGTAGGAATTCTAATATCAAAGAACTGAATAAATAAATTTTTAAAATTCATTGTTGTTTCTGAATTAATTGCCAATGACAGTCATTACTATCTGGCAATCAAGAAGACACTGTGAGAATTAAATAAAATTTAAGACATTTATTCTAACTTTTAAGTTCTTTAAAAATTTGTTAATAAAATTAATTGATTTTATGGTTTATGAAATAATAATTATATATATTGTGTGTGTCACAAAATTCTACTTTAATATACATTTTATGTGATAAATGGAAATTGAAAAACACAAATGATAGTACATGATTTGACTAAATAAATAATTCTAAAATACAAGTTTATGCATTTTTTATATTTCCCTAAAAAGTGTGATACCCAGCATGTGTAACTTTTAATTTTTTAAATTTTTAAATTTTAACATTCTACATATTTAGCAAAGTGTAATACTGAAATTCTATAACTGTCCAATAAAATATGTAGGGTCATTTTTTTCTGCTCTCATAAAATTTGGGTGACTTAACTTAAGCACGGTTTTTATAATTTTCATAAACTGCTTGCTACATTTTCAGACTGGCATGAACCTCAAAGACTGACTTTCTTACTGTATCATCAGGCAAAATATTTTATTTAGTTTTCTTCATGCAAAAACTATATTATCCTATACTAGAAAACTCTCAAGTTACCGAGATTGTCCACATAATCAACTGATAATAATTTCACTAAATGTCATGCATTTTTCAGTGTTTCTGTTTCAAACTCTTGTAAAACGTCTTCTAGAAACTTCATATCCACTTAAGATGAACAGGATGTTCAAATGTTCCCACATGGTTCATTGGTTGTGATTTCTGTACAAATTTAGGATGAGGAGCCAAAATAACATGGAAGGACCATTAGCAGAATAGATTTAATGTTTTACACACCTTTGGTTTCTTTTTCACTCTGAACTCAGTTTCCACAGAAAGAAGAAAATTCATCAGGGAACATTAAGTATCCTCTCATAGAAGCATCTCCACCCTGTCTCTGGTCCTGCAATGATCTCGACTTATCTGAAACAATGATGCAAATATCAACCTCTTCTGAATAAGTTTATTTTTAAAAAAATTTGTTAGAGCTACCACAATGTTAAGGACAATGAGTATGAATTTAATGGACTGCATATATATTTAGTCACCTGGCAGCATAAGATACTCATGTAATGATCTTATGAGGGCAGTATCAAGTTTATGAATCAGAAGTGTGTAGAGCTGGCATCCGTCCTTTTGCCTAAACATGAAACAACAATAACTCCATTTTCATCTGTCAACATTGCATATACATCCTTTCTCTTCAACAGATAGATAACTCACAATAATTTTATCCACTATGAAGAAAGGATAATTCTACTAAAATGTTCATGTCTGCTCCACATATTGTTCTTCTGTGACCAAATTACAAATTTCTTTACATTAGGGGAGGAGGTAGGAAGAACTGACATCAATGACATAGACACTGGGAATCTGTTGAAGGCAAATAGCAAACTTGTTTATTCAATAACAGGGACGACCTTATATACTCGTCTCCCAGCACCCAGGCTCCGTCACAATCTGGTGGCCTTGTGAGGTCATCCCTAATTGACTGGGCACCATGAGGAACTCTGACAGAGCCTGTTGCTAGGCCCTCAGGAAGACTCCAGGTTGGCTCATAAGGAGTACAGCATGTGCATGCCTTGGTAACTGGTCTGAGCCAATTTCCTCGACCCCACAGGCCTGTCCTACTACATATCCACCCTTTTGTTTTATTACGCAGGTGCTCAGAGGGAGTCAGAGTCCTTTGCTCTGGCCCTGTTGACCTGCCTCAGGGTTCCCAGTAACTGGACTGTGCCTGTCTTAGGTTGGCTTGCCAAGCAAGGTCTTACCATCTGTGACGACCAGTCCTTGAAGAGCATCCATCCCTGGGGAGTCATCACGGGGTTGGGAGGGTCAGGCCTTTTGGATTTCAGAAAGCCAGGCATGCAGAGGAGTGTGGAAGGCCTTGAGCTGGATGTTTAAGAGCGATTGACTTCTGTAGATTCACCTCAGTGGCTTCCATTGTTGCTGGATGTGTGGTGGAAACCATTTAAAAAGGAGAGAGATTAAAAGTGTCACCCGCCAATCAGAACACAAGTGAGAATCCAGGAGGTATCCAAAAGCCTTTCTATATCATGCCAAGAGTTTAAAAAATAGTCAAAGGTCACAACCTCTGCCCATGTCTGATTAATTTGGAAAATTTTGTGTGTTAGCTGTCGTGGATAATATAGAAGCTGAGCTGACCAGGGTCCCTTAATATATTTTTGGTAATAAAATAACGGGTGGATATGTAGTAGGACAGGCCCACAGGGTTGAGGAAATTGGCTCAGACCAATAGCCAAGTAATTCAAATACCTTAAACCTTGAAATCCAAACTTGAGTCTACCTGAGGACCTTGTAACAGTTGCCATTAGAGTTTCTAGTCAATGTCAGAGTTCCAGATTGTTCAGAGTCTGTCTGATGACCTAGCAACAGGAGCTCCCAGAGTTCCTAGTCCATGTCACAGCTCCTAATTGTGCAGAGTTGGCCAAAGGACCTAGCAAAAGTCACTGTCAGAGGTCTTGGTCCTGCAGAGTCTGCATGAGGGCCTAGCAACAGTCTATGAGAGTGGTCCGGATTGTGCCCAGCCAATGAGGGGTGTCCACACAAGCCTGCTAATCTTACCCTCCTTTTCCAAATGGTGTCATGTCCAATGATGAAAAGGGATGCTCCACAATTGTCAGAGGAGCAAGGAGAGCCTGAAAGGGCAGCATACACATATCTTAGGCAAATGGAGAAGGCACATGATGTTGAAATGGCTGCTCACCATTGTATTGTTTTTGATGGCACTAATGGTGTATTCAAAAGACCAAAACTTCCTCCAGGCTGAGTCCTTCAAACTGACCAAACACAAGTTGTCTTCTCCATCTAAAAAACCCTCTTTTATAATGTGTGTTGTATCCATTATCTTCCTGAGAATCCAGAACAATGTGGCATCTGACAGCCATCATTTACAAAACACTGTACCATGAATGCTTTTGTTTAAATTGTATTGAATAGTAATGACCGAAATACAAAAGCTACAAAATATTTGTAGTGAGGTCTTAAAAGAGGTTTCAAAAGAGTTCTTTGAGGAATTTTAGGAGGGCTCATGCCAGAAACTGGATAAAAACAGTTGTTATTTCTCTTGAAGTTGGTTAATTTTCTCAACATTCTGTGGATCAAGAAAAATAGTTCTCCAGACTGTAGTGTGATTCCACAGATGCCTTTCAGTGGGTCCTTATGAAATTTCTTTATTATTCAATGTCTTGTGGGCTGAGTCAAGATGAGAAGATATATTTAGTTAAATGCCTTTGAGTTTGTGCCCTCTTAAAAAATGACATATCATTTAAAATAGCAGTTAAGACTGATAATAATCATTGTCATGTCAAATTAAATTTTCTGTTTGCAATTACTATTGAGGGAACCCCGAATAAGAATATCCTTGACATCCAAGGAAGGTCTGAGGAATCTGGATGCAGACATCCATGGCTGGGCCCCTGGTGGAGCACTGAGATTCTAAACAGTGAGAAAGAAGAGGGTTTATATGAGCGAGAATTGTTGAAGCCAAGGTTGGATAGAGCACAGGGACAAATAACCAAATGAATGGAAGCACAGGATCTATGAACCACAGGCTGAGGGGCCCACAACTGGATCAGGCCCCCTGAACGGGTGAGACAGTCATTTGGCTTGATCTGTTTGGGAGGCAGCTGTGTGTTTGTGCCGGGTCCTGGGCTTGTTGCATGAGTTGGCTGTTTGAATCCTGGGACCTATGCAGGGACGCTTGGCTCGGTCTGGGAGGGGGGGACTGGACCTGGCTGGACTGAGTCTACCAGGTCGATCCCGGTCCTCGGGGGAGACCTTGATCTGGAGGAGGTGGGATTGAGGGGTGGGGTGGGGGGAGGGGGAAGGGGCGAGAGTGGGAGAACAGGGGAATCTGTGGCTATTATGTTGAACTAAATGATGTTGTAAAATAAATTTACTAAAAAAAAAAAGTTTAAGAGGAAAAGAAGAAATTAAAGGAAACCAAAAAAAAAAAAAAAAAGAATATCCTTGACTATGGACTTGTGAGCTATGCTAATTATAGATAAAGTTCTCGTATGTAGACACGAGGTTTCAATATTTTTATTTTGCATATTTATTCTGGAGTTAAAATGAGTCTCCTTTAGAAACTGCCCACTGAAGGTAAGTAGCTTAACACATAGGGAACAGTAGACAAAGAAAAACATTGGCATTAGAAAATTAAAAAAATGGGTTAGAGTGTTGAATTAACAATGTGAGAGGGGAAATGAGATGTCCATTGATGAATTAACCAACATATTGAATGTATGAGGGAGAGTTAAGAAAATCTACCATCATTAAACCACAACACTCATTCAGTTAATGGACATAGTAATATACAACAGATAAGAAAGTGTAGTAGATAAACATCTACTGAAATTTTATGCAGAAGTGGGAGGTCTGTGGGAAGGAAGGTAAGTAGATATTGGCCCCAAACTAATCATTATTGAAGAAATTTGACAGACACCCATGAGATTGCTAGATAACATCACACTACAAGTTATATAACATTACTTAAGTGTAGAGAGGAAATCAGTGGTGTTACTTAGCACTTGATCCTGAATGCTTCCACACTCACCCCTGACAAGATGCACTTAATTTTGTAATATTTGCATTTTATCATAGAAAACTATAGTTTTTTAATTGGATTTGAGGTCATTTCTGTGGAAACATCTTCATGTCAAATTTTGAAACCCTGGGCTAGAGCTGAATACTTGGGAGATATTAGATGCTAGGTGCAGCCCATGATTCCTCTTTTGAATATTTTACTGCACTCCATTTAATTGCCATGGTTACAAGATCTTTTATGGAACACATATCCTGTTTTTTGGAACAAATAAGATGGCTTTATTCATTAGTGTTAGGCACTAAGCCTTCAATTGATTTATATTTTGATTTGAGCTCTATAAATTAGCAATTTTAGGTTTGGAAGTTCATTTGATATAAACTTCACATCAACTTACACACACACACACACACAAATTTTCCAGGTAGATATTGAAGTGTAGCCAATATTATGCATGACTCAGTAAGAAAATTTGTTTGAGCTGGGCGGTGGTGGCGCAAGCCTTTAATCCCAGCACTCGGGAGGCAGAGCCAGGCGGATCTCTGTGAGTTCGAGGCCAGCCTGGGCTACCAAGTGAGTTCCAGGAAAGGCACAAAGCTACACAGAGAAACCCTGTCTCAAAAAACCAAAAAAAAAAAAAAAGAAAATTTGTTTGAATCACAATGTGATGTAAGTCCAATAAGATTGTCCAGTATGTAAAGGTTTGGATTCTTTTGTTTGTTTGTTTGGTTTTTGTTTGTTTTTCTAGACAGAGTTTCTCTGTGATGTTTTGGTGCCTGTCCTGTATCTCACTCTGTAGATCAGGCTGGCATCAAACTCAAAGAGATCCACCTGGCTCTGCCTCCTGAGTGCTGGGATTAAAGGCGTTTATCACCGACACCCAGCAAATCTTTGGACTTTTAAATTTGACAATCTGATTTTAATGCCTAGCACCCAGGTGAAGGTATTCAATCCCAAATTTTATGCCTGCACTGCACACAAACACCTTGATATAGATACACATAAAGACTGTACAAACATTGCCATTCACACACACTCTATAAACACATTCATACAAGAAATGAGTTCCATACTGAAGATCTAAATAACACAGTAGATTTTTAAAAAGTTTATGCCAGAAGATGAAATTTATTCACTGATTCACAGAGAAAGAAAATTCTACTATCCTGGGCCAGGGAAGAAACTTGAGGAAAGAACAGTGTGAAGAATCTGAACTACACAAGAGAGGTGAATGCACAATTGGGAAAGAAAGATGGGTCCACCTTTACATTTGTGAATTAGATGCCATGGACAGATATGTAGCAAGTCATATTAGTCTTGAAACCTGTGAAATTACAAATTTCAATAGAAACATCAATGGAAATATATCAAATGCAAATGAATACAGTAAGTTTTATAGAACATATAGAAATCCATGTTTGAGAGATATAGTGCAGAATGATGGAATTCTTGAGCAGAAATTTGATCATAGGGACTAAAGATTTAATATTTGCACAATTCTGATGATGTTAGACATAAGAAACCTTATTTTATCAAGTGCTTGAGTTTGCATCTTTCATGTAAACAATAAAATTTAATACAGAAAAATATATATGGCAGTTGCATAAATTCAAGTCCCCTTTAGATTGTGAATTGTTAAGTCTAGTCTCTGTAGCGTATTCAACACTTAAGCAGATGTGTTCATCATATTTAATGATTCATAGCTCATGATATTTCTTCACTTTGTCTTGAAATGAAGAGATTGGAATCCCTCAGTAAATTTTATTTTTCTATTTACATTTCATGCATAATAAATAACAGAGACTGTAGAACTCTATGAACTTTAAAATATGTAGAGATATTTTGTTAATGTTTTCAGGTTTAGTTTTTGTTTTACTGTTTCTTCTTTTTGTACTATTGCAAAAGTTTCCCATCATATATTTTGTTCCTATTTCTCCAGATAAAATATTTTTATTAAATGGTTGTTTTGTTTATTATATGGAATTCTGACAGACAAATATTTTTATTTTAAATTAACTCACCAAATCAGTAGCTTCATTGAGGACAGGTGTCTGTGATGTATGAGATATACAAAGTTAAAAATGTCATTCATTTAATCTACAATTTTTATTTCTCTTTCGAAATGGAAATCAAGAAATTTTATTATTTTCTCTTATTTCAGATCATATCCTCATGTGAAACACAATCTATTACCATTTTTGAGGATATCTTGTATATTTTTTCTTGGGATTCCATATGCAGCATTCATTTTCACATAGATGTTCCATAATTCTTTACTGAGACTGGCTTCTTTTGCTTCATTAAATAAGGGAGTAAAGAGAGATGACCATTAGAAGTATGACTATTTCTGAAGTGTGAATCCCTCAAATTTTATTGTCTAGACCTACATAACTTTGTTGATTTTTAAATTTAATTTCTTAAGTGTTCTGTGAATTTGGACAAAAAACACATTGCTGCAAGTCCATTGAGATAGACTACCAATTATTTTCTACTCAATCAATACACACACACACACACACACACACACACACACACTTATTTTCTTTTAACCTATCAACTCTGTTTTGTGATGATGATATTTTGATGGACACGTGGCTTTCCACTTCATAACGGTTAACGTACCAGAATTTTCATTAACCATTTTCTTCGAGAGTCTTCTTGAAAAGGACAAATGCCAATCTCAAATTTGATATCTAGTAAATGTAATGTTGTTCCTTTTTTAAAGATTCTTCAGATAATGATATTTTACTTTCAAGAATTATATATGGAGACTAAGTCAGCATTCTGGGTACACCAAGGAACGTCACAATTAATGACCTTATATTTGATAGACAGTTTATGTTCATTATCATAAGTATTGTTAGTTTTTTAATAAATTTGATGTCAAAATGAAGTCTTTAGTTTTGTGAAGATATTTCTTCACTTCACCCCGAGGATGGTGACACACAATCTTTGGTGGTGAAAACTGATGTCTCATATATGTGATGCTTGCCACTTACTTCATAGACATTTCTGACTGAAATATGGTATGAAAATTAAGTTAAGGATTCTATGTACCTCAAATTGTGGTTCTGTACATAACTGAAGAGAGACTTCCTGCCAAGGAATGCTGATTCTTGAAAACAGGTGTTCAATATTTTCTTATGAAAAATGCAGGCTAATAAGCATGTTCATAATCACCTAAGGTTAGATATTACACTTACAAAATGCTGCACACATATTTCTGCATTTTCCATTCTTTTCAACAAAATGCATGCACATGGTGACCGTGGTGCTTGAAACCAGATATAGTAGAAACAACGGCACCTGAACCTGAGAAGAAACATTTCATTTGGATTAGAGTAGCAGATTAGTATTCTGTTCTTTGCATTGATTTGGTTACTTGTGTTTGTGTTTGCATAAAGTAGGAATTCTAATATCAAAGAACTGAATAAATGAATTTTTAAAATTTATTGTAGTTTCTGAATTAATTGCCAATGACAGTCATTACTATCTGGCAATCAAGAAGACACTGTGAGAATTAAAAAAATTTAAGATATTTACTCTAACTTTGAAGTTCTTTAAAAATTTGTTAATAAAATTAATTGATTTTATGGCTTATGAAATAATAATTATATATTTATATGAGTGACACAAAATTCTACTTTAATATACATTTTATGTGATAATGAAAGTTGAAAAACACAAATGATAGTACATGATTTGACTAAATAAATAATTCTAAAGTACAAGTTTATGCAATTTTTATATTTCCTTAAAAAGTGTGATACCCAGCATGTGTAACTTTTAACATTTATAATTTTTAAATTTTAACTTTCTATATGACTTTTAGAAAAATATTTAGCAAAGCATAATACTGAAATTCTATAACTGTCCAATAAAATATGTAGGGTCATTTTTGCTACTTTCATAAAATTTAGGTGACTTAACCCAAGCACAGTTTTTATAATTTTCATAAAATTATATGCTTGCTACATTTTCAGACTGGCATGAACCTCAAACACTGACTTTCTTACTGTATCATCAGGCAAAATATTTTATTTAGTTTTCTTCATGCAAAAACTAATTTACCTCCGGGCGGTTGTGGTGCATGCCTTTAATCCCAGCACTCGGGAGGCAGAGGCAGGCAGATCTCTGTGAGTTCGAGGCCAGCCTGGGCTACTAAGTGAGTTCCAGGAAAGGCGCAAAGCTACACAGAGAAACCCTGTCTCAAAAAAACCAAAATAATAATAATAATAATAATAATAATAATAATAATAATAATAATAATAATTTACCCTATACTAGAAAACTCTCAAGTTACCGAGATTGTCCATATAATCAACTGATAATATTTTCACTAAATGTCATGCATTTTTCAGTGTTTCTGTTTCAAACTCTTGGAAAACGTCTTCTAGAAACTTCTTATCCACTTAAGATGAACAGGATGTGCAAACGTTCCCACATGGTTCATTGGATGTAATGTCTGTGGAAATTTAGGATGAGGAGCCAAAATGACATAGAAGGACCATTAGCAGAATAGATTTAATGTTTACACACTTTTGGATTCTTTTTCACTCTGAACCCAGTTTCCTGGAAAGAAGAAAATTTATCAGTTAACATTAAGAATCCTCTCATAGAAGCATCTTTACCCTGGCTTTGGCTCTGCAATGGTCTCGATGTTTCTGAAACGATGCAAATATCAACCTCTTCTGAATCAGTTTACCTTTTAAAATAATTTGTTAGAGCTACCACAATATTAAGGACTATGAGTATGAATTTAATGCATTGCATATATATTTAGTCACCTGACAGCATAAGATACTCACATTATGATCTTATGATGGCAGTATCAAGTTTATGAAGCAGAAGTGTATAGAGCTGGCATCCATCCTTTTGCCTAAACATGAAACTACAATAACTCCATTTTCATCAGTCAACATTGCGTATACATCCTTTTCTTCAACAGATAGATAACCTGCAATAATTTTGATCCACTATGAAGTATGGATAATTCTACTAAAATGTTCATGGCTGCTCCACAGATTGTTCTTCTGTGACCAAATTACAAATTTCTTCACATTAGGGGAGGAGGCAGGAAGAACTGACAACAATGACACAGACACCAGGGATCCAATGAAGGCAAACAGCAAACTTGTTTATTCAATAACAGGGATGGCCTTACATACTCTCTGCCTAGCACCCAGGCTCTGTCACAATTTGGTGGCCTTGTGAGGTCATCCCTCATTGACTGGGCACCATGAAGAACTCTGACAGAGCCTTTGCTAGGCCCTCAGGCAGACTCCAGGTTGGCAACTGGTCTGACTCAATTTCCTCGACACCACAGGCCTGTCCTATCACATATCCACACTTTATTTTGTTTTGTGGCCACTCAATGGGAGTCAGAGTTCTTTGCTCCTGTCCTGTTGACCCTGCCTCAGCTTTCCAGTAACTGGAATGTGCCTGTCTTAGGTTGGCTTGCCAAACAAGGACTTACCCATCTTTGACTACCAGCTCTTGAAGAGTGTCCATCCCTGGGGAATCACCCCGGGTTGGGAGGGTCAGTCCTTTTGGATTTCAGAAAACCAGGCATGCACATGTTGGTAGTGGGCCATGAAATGGATGTCTAAGAGCCATTGACCTCTGTAGAGTCACATCAGTGGTGCCTTTTGTTGTGGGATGGGTGGTGGAAGCCATTAAAAAAGGAGAAAGATTAAAAGTGCCACCCGCCAATCAGAACACAAGTGAGAATCCAGGAGGGATCCAACAGCATTTCTATATCATGCAAAGAGTTTAAAAAATAGTCAAAGGCTATAACCCCTGCCCATGTCTGATTAATTTGGAAAATTTTGTGTGTTAGCTGTCATGGATAATATAGAAGCTGAGCTGACCAGGGTCCCTTAATATATTTTGGTAATAAAATAAAGAGTGGATATGTAGTAAGACAGGTCCACAGGGTTGAGGAAATTGGCCTTACTGCTTAAGAGCCAAACTTGAGTCTGCCTGAGGGACCTGTCACAGGAGCTGTCAGAGTTATTAGTCCATGTCAGAGTTCATGATCCTGCAGAGTCTGACCGAGGACCTAGCAACAGTCCATATGAGAGGTCCTGTTTGTGTCCCACGAAAGAGGGACGAGCACACAAACCTGCTAAATGAAAGCTCCTCATCCAAATAGTGTCATGTCAAATGAAGTAAAGGGAGCCTCCACAGTCATCAGAGGGGCAAAGAGAGCAAGAAAGGGGAGCATGCACATATCTTACGGAAATGGAGAAGGCACATGATTTTGAAATGACTGCTCACTGTTGTATTGTTTTTGATGGCACTTATGGTGTCTTCAATAGCTCTAAACATCCTCCATGCTGGTTCTTCAAACTGACCAAACACAAGTTGACTGCTCCATCTAATAAACCCTCTTTTATAATGTTTGTTGTATTCATCAGCTTCCTGAGAATCCCAAACCATGTGGCATCTGTTAGCCATCACTCACACAACATTGTACCATGAAGGCTTTCATTTAAATTGATGTGAACCAATTGGTCAACAAATGACCAAAATGACAAAAGCTTTAAAACTTTTGTAGTGAGGTCCTCAAAGAGGTTTCGAAAGAATATCTACTAAAATAATTTAACTGACATTGAAATTGAAAATACAATATTTAACTGAGTGTTCAGAGTGCATATTCTCTTTCAGCCTTTAGAAAAATTTCGTACTTTCTACATAACAGCTGATAATTTAAAACTAATACAGGAGAATGGCCCACTAAGAATTTACGTACATCATATTCTACCGCACAATAATTATGCTGAAGTTGACATCACATTTTATATCAGGTAAGTTAAATTCATTCAAATACAGGAAGCAAAATATCGAATATTAACTAGTAGTGCACGACCACAATTTCCTTGACATTGTGTGAAATGAGGTCAGTGATGTCAGGTGGTTAATAATCACACATATATCATATCTTAATATCATATCAACAGAGGTCAGGTTGTGCTTATATGTTACTGAAGAATGCAGTAAAATGCAATTAAATCCATTGAGATGCGAGTGTCGGAAAGTGGTTCATCACATCTTTCACACTTCATAATTATTTTCATACAATTTTGTTGTTAATCTCTCAACTCCCAAGGATTTCTGCAGATACCAAGGAATGATGTAATCTTGGTGGTATTCTTCAACATCCCAGTTGCATGTTCTGCAAGGAGAACTTAGTCTCTGGAAGTAGAAGAGTATCTACTTAGACCCTAATCCATATTCATCCACCTGATGAGTTGTGGAATTGGAGTCACACATCATCCCATCTACATATACATGTCAGTTTAACATATCTCTTATCTCATAAAAATTACATAAGCACATCAAAGCAAGATACCAAAACAAAGGTCATGTTTATACTCACAGCATTCAGTAGGAAGTTGTCAACTTCCAATATGCCTGCTTTTCACATTACCTGGGTTGGTGCACATGAGTCAACAAGATGAAACACATTGTATTGCCAGTTACCTGTATTTTTAATTCAAAGGTTGCATACAAAAGGTCTATGGGTGAAAATGGAGTTATTGTTATTTCATGTTTAGGTAACAGGATGGTTGTCAACTCTACACACTTCTGCTTCACAAATTTTTTACTTCCATCGTAAACACATCAGGTGAGTATCTTATGCTTTCAGGTGACTAAATATATATATGCGGTACATTAACTTCATACACTTAGTACTTAACAATGTGGTAGCATTAACAAACTGTTTAAAAAGTAAACTGATTCAGAAGAAGTTGATATTTGCATCATTGTTTCAGAAACATGGAGACCATTGCAGAGCCAAAGCCAGGGTGAAAATGCTTATGTGACAGCATTCACAAGGTTCCCTGATAAGTTCTCTACTCTCCCAGAAAACTGGGCTCAGAGAGGAAAAAGTGTAACCAGAGGTGTGTGAAATAGTAAATCTATTCTAATGGGCTTTCTACATCATTTTGGCTCCTCATCCTAAATTTCTACAGACATCACAGCCCATGAACCTTGTGGAAACATTTGCCCATCATCTTAAGTGGATAAGAAGTTTCTAGAAGACGTTTTACAAGAGATTGAAAGAGAAACACTGAAAAATGCATGATGTTTAGTGAAATTATTATCAGTTGATTATATGGATAATCTTGGTAACTTGAGAGATTTCTAGTATAGGATAAGATAGTTTTTGCATGAAGAAAACTAAATAAAATATTTGCCTCATGATACAGTAAGAAAGTCAGTGTTTGAGGTTCATGCCAGTCTGAAATAGTAGCAAGCAGTTTATGAAAATTATAAAAACTGTGCTTTGGTTAAGTCACTTAAATTTTATGAGAGTAAAAAAAATGACCCTACATATTTTATTGGACAGATATTGAATTTCAGTATTACACTTTGCTAAATAATTTTTTAAAACTCATATGTAGAATGTTAAAATTTAAAAATTTAAAAAATTAAAAGTTACACATGCTGGGTATCACACTTTTTAGGGAAATATAAAAATGCACAAACTTGTGTTTTAGAATTATTTATTTAGTCAAATCATGTACTATCATTTGTGTTTTTCAACTTCCATTTACCAAATAAAATGTATATTGAAGTAGAATTTTGTGACACACAATTACATATAATTATTATTTCATAAACCATAAAATCAATTAATTTTATTAACAAATTTTTAAAGAATTTCAAAGTTAGAATGAATGTCTTAAATTTTATTTAATTCTCACAGTGTCTTCTTGATTGCCAGATAGTAATGAGTGTCATTGGCAATTAATTCAGAAACTACAATGAATTTTAAAAATTTATTTATACAGTTCTTTGATATTGGAATTCCTACTTTATGCAAACACAAAAACTTATAATCAAATCAAAGAACAGAATACTAATCTGCTACTCTAATCCAAATGAAATGCTTCTTCTCAGTCTCAGGTGCCATTTTATTTGTATTATATCCGGTTACAAGCACCACGGTCATCATGTGCATGCATTTTCCTGAAAAGAATGGAAAATGCAGAAATATGTGTGCAGCATTTTGTAAGTGTAATATCTAACTTTACGTGGTTATGAACATGTTTATTAGTCTGCCTTTTTCATAAGAAAATATTTAACACCTGTTTTCAAGAATCAGCATTCCTTGGCAGGAAGTCTCTCTTCAGCTACGTAAAGAACCACAATTTGAGGTACATAGAATCCTTAAATAAATTTTCATATCATATTTCAGTCATAAGTGTCTATGAAGTGAGTGGCAAGCATCACATATATAAGACATCAGTTTTCACATCCAAAGTTTTGTGTCACCATCTTCATGGAGAAATGCAGAAATATCTTTACAAAACTAAAGACTTCATTTTGATATCAAATTTATTGGAAAATTAACAATAATTATGATAATGAACATAAATTGTCTATCAGATATAATTGCATTAATTGTGAAGTACCTTGGTGTACCCAGAATGCTGACTTAGTCTCCATATATAATTATACGAAGTAAAATATCATTATTGAAGTATCTTTTAAAAAGTAACAATATTACATTTACTAGATATCAAATAAGAAATTTCCATTTTTCCTTTTCAAGAAGACTCTTGAAGGAAATGATTAGTGAAAACTCTGATATGTTAACAATTCTGAAGTGGAAAGCCACATGTCCATCAAAATATCATCATCACAAATCAGAGTTGATAGGTTAAAAGAACAGAAGTGTGTGTGTGTGTGTGTGTGTGTGTGTGTGTGTGTGTGTGTTGATTGAGTAGAAAATAATTGGTAGTGGATCTCAATGGACTTTCAGCAATGTGGATTTCCTCCAAATTCACAGAACACTTAAACTAAATTTAAAAATCAATAAAGTTATGTAGGTCTAGACAAAAAATTTGAGAGATTCATATTTCAGAAACAGCCATACTTCTAATGGTCATCTCTCTTTACTCCCTTATTTAATAAAGCAAAAATAGCCAGTCTCAGTAAAGAATTATGGTACATCTATGTGAAAATGTCTCCTGTATATGGAATCCCAAGAGAAAATATACAAGATATCATCAAAAATGGTAAATATTTCTGTTTCACCAAGAGGATATTGATCTGAAATAAGAGAAAATAATGAAATTTCTTGATTTCCATTTCCATTCTTGAAAAACAGAAATAAAAATTATTGAGTAAAGGAATGAAATTTTTAACTTTGTATATCTTGTACTTCACAGACACCTGTCCTCAATGAACCTATGGATTTGGTGAGTTAAAGTAAAATAAAAATCTTTGTCTGTCGGAATTCAATATAATAAACAAAACAAACATTTAAAGAAAATACTCTATCCAAAAAAATAACAAGTATATTATGGGAATACTTTTACAATAATACAAAAAGGAAGAAACATTAAAACATCAATAAAAACAAAAATTATACCTGAAATCATTAAGAAAATATTCCTATGCATTTTAAAGATCATAGAGTTCTACAGTCTCTTTTATTTATTATGTATGAGATGTAAATAAAAAATAAAATTGTCTGAGGGACTGAAATCACTTCATTTCAAGGTCAAATGAAGAAATATCATGAGCAATGAATCATTATATATGATGAACACTTCTGCTTAAGTGTTGAATGTGCTACACTGACTAGACTTAACAACACACAATCTAAAGGGGATTTGAATTTATGAAACTTCTACATATATTTTTCTGTACTAAATGCAAACAAGAACTTGATAAAATAAGGTTTCTTATGTCTAAAATCATCAGAATTGTGCAAATATTAAATCTTTAATCTAGTCCCTATGATCAAATTTCTGCTCATTAATTCCATCATTCTGCACTGCATCTCTCAAACATGGATTTCTATATGTTCTATAAAACTTACTGTATTCGTTTGCATTTGATATATTTCCATTGATATTTCTAATTTGAAATTTTTAATTTCACAGGTTTCAAGATTGATATGACTTGCTACATATCTGTCCATGGCATCTAATTCACAAATGTGAAGGTGGACCCATCTTTCTTTCCCAATTGTGCATTCACCTTTCTCGTGTAGTTCAGATTCTTCACACTGTTCTTTCCTCAAGTTTCTTCCCTTACCCTGTTTAGTAGAATTTTCCTTCTCTGTGAATGAGTGAATAAATTTCATCTTCTGGCATAAACTTTAAAAAATTTATTGTGTTATTTAGATCCTCAGTATGGGACTCGTTTTTATATGAATGTGTGTATAGAGTGTGTGTGCATGGCCATGTTGGTACAGTCTTTGTGTGTATTTATATCAAGGTCTTTGTGTGCAGAACAAGCATAAAATATAGGTTTCAGTTCTTACTATCTACCTTCCTCTGGGAGCTAGGCATCAAAATCAGATTGTCAAACATAAGAATCCAAAGCTTTGCTGGGCAGTTTTAGCACACGCCTTTAATCCCAGCACTCAGAAGGCAGAGCCAGGTGGATCTCAGTGAGTTTGAAGCCAGCCTGGTCTACAGAGTGAGATCCAGGACAGGCACCAAGACATCATAGAGAAACCCTGTCTCAAAAACAAACAAACAAACAAACAAACAAAAATCCAACACTTTACACACTGGACAATCTTATTGGTCTTAGGTCACATTTTAATTGAATCAAATTTTCTGACTGCCACAGTCGTGCACAATATTGGCTGCACTTCAATATTTACATGGAAAACTGTGTGAGTGTGTGTGGGGGTTGACTGTGAAGTTGATATCAAATGATCTTCCAGACTTAAGACTGCTGATTTATATAGAGTTTAAATCAAAATATAAGTCAATTTGAAGGCTCAGTGCCTAGCACTAATGGAATAAAGCCATCTGATTGGATCCAACAAAACACGATGTGTATTCCATAAACACATGATGAAAGATCTTGTAACCATGACAATTAACTGGATTGGAGTAAAAATATTCAAAACAGGAGTCATGGGTTGTACCTAGGGTCTAATATCTCCCAAATAATGAGCTTTAGCTGAGAATTACACAACCTGACATGTATATATTTCTGCAGAACTGGCCTCAAATCCAATTAGAAAACTATATTTTTCTACAGTAAAAATTATATGATAAAATTCAAATATTCAAAACTGAGTGCACCTTGTCAGGGGGCGACTGTAGTAGCATTCAGGATCAAGTGCTAAGTAAAACCATGGATTTCCTTTCTACTCTTAAGTAATGAATGTTTTACACCTTCGAATGTGATATTATCCAGCAATCCCATGAATGTCTATCAACTTTCTCCAATTTTGATTATTTTGGGGTCAATATGTACTTACTTTCCTTCCCACAGACACCCCTGCTTCTCCATAAAGTTTCAGTAGATCTTTATCTACTATACTTTCTTATCTGGTGTGTACTACTATGCCCATTAACTGAATGAGTTTTGTGGTTTAATGATGGTATATTTTCTTGACTATCACTCATACATTCAACATTTTGTTTACTTCATCAATGGACATCTCATTTCCCCTCTCACATTGCTAATTTAACACTCCAACCCTGAATTTTATTTTCTAATGACAATGTTTTTCTTTGTCTCCTGTTCCCTATGTGTTAAGCTACTTACCCTCAGTGGGCAGTTTCTAGAGGAGACTCATTTTAACTTCAGAATAAATAGGCAAAATAAAAACATTGAAACCTGGTGTCTACATATGAGAACTTTAACTATAATTAGAGTAGCTCACAAGTCCATAGTCAACAATATTCTTATTTGGGTTCGCCCAGTAGTAATTGCAAACAGAAATTTTAATTGGACTTGACAATGATTATTATGTCTTAACTGCTATTTTAAATGATGTCATTTTTTAAAAGGGCACAAACTCAAAGGCATTTGACTAAACATATATTCTCATCTTGACTCGGCACACAAGACATTGAGTAATAAAGAAATTTCATAAGGACCCTCTGAAAGGCATCTATGGAATCACACTACAGTCTGCGGTACTATTTTTCTTGATCCACAGAATGTTGAGAAAATTAACCAACTTCAACAGAAAAAAGTACTGTTTTTATCCAATTTCTGGCATGAGCCCTAATAAAATTCTTCAAAGAACTCTTTTGAAACCTCTTTGAGGACCTCACTACAAATGTTTTGTAGCTTTTGTATTTTGGTCATTAGTATTCAATACAAGCATTCGTGCTACAGTGTTTTGTAAATGAGGGCTGACAGATGCCACATTGTTCGGAATTCTCATGAAGCTGATGGATATAACACATTATAAAAGAGGGTTTATTAGATGGATCAGTCAACGTGTGTTTGGTCAGTTTGAAGTACTCTGCCTGGAGGAAGTGTTGGTCTTTTGAAGACACTGTAAGTGCCATCAAAAACAATACAATGGTAAGCGGCCATTTCATAATCATGTGCCTTTTCCATTTGCATAAGATATGTGTGTGCTCCCCTTTCAGGCTCTCCTTGCCCCTCTGATTACTGAGGAGCCTCTCTTTTCCTCATTTGACATGACATCATTTGGATGAGGAGTGTTAGTTTAGCAGGCTTGTGTGTCATCTCTTTTCTTTCATTTTTTTGTATTTATTTTACAATACTACTCAGTTCTACATAATAGCCACAGATTCCCTTGTTCTCTCCCTTCCTGCCCCCCTCCCCTTTTCCAAGCCCACTCCCCATTCCCACCTCTTCCAGATCAAGGTCTCCCCCGAGGACTGGGATCGACCTGATAGACTCAGTCCAGGCAGGTCCAGTCCCCTCCTCCCAGATTGAGCCAAGCGTCCCTGCATAAGTCCCAGGTTTCAAACAGCTAACTCATGCAACGAGCCCAGGACTTGGTACCACTGCCTAGATGCCTCCCAAACAGATCAAGCCAATCGACTGTCTCACCTATTCAGAGGGCCTGATCCAGTTTGGGCCCCCTCAGCCTTTGGTTCATAGTTCATGTGTTTCCATTAATTTGGTTATTTGTCCCTGTGCTTTATCCAACCTTGGTTTCAACAATTCTCGCTCATATTAAACCCTCCTCTTTCTCACTAATTAGACTCCCAGCTCCCCACCAGGGGCATAGCTGTGGATGTGTGCATCCAGATTCCTCAGTCCTTGGATGGGGTTTATGGCACAACTATTAGGGTGTTTGGCCATCCCATCACCAGAGTAGGTCAGTCCCGGCTGTCTCTCGACCATTGCCATCAGTCTTTTCTGGGGGTATCTTTGTGGATTTCTGTGGGCCTCTTTAGTTCTTTGTTTCTTCCTTTTCTCATGTGGTCTTCATTTACCATGGTCTCCTATTCCTTGTTCTCCCTCTCTTTTCTTGATCCAGCTAGGATCTCCCGCTCTCTTTCCCTTGGCCCTTGCCCTTCATTGTTCCCACTCATATCCAGGCTGTTCATGTAGATCTCTTCCATTTCTCCGTGTCTTTCTTGGGGTCCCATTTTCCAGGTAGCCTCACTGGTGATGTGAGTAGCAGTCCAGTCATCCTTGTTTTGTGTGGTCATCTCTTATTGACTGGGCTTATCAAGACCTCTGACATGGACTGGTGCTAGGTACTTCAGCAGACTCTGCAGGATCAGGAACTCTTGACATAGACCAGGAACTCTGACAGTGACTCTTGCTAGGTCCTCAGGCCAACTCTGACATGGACTAAGAACTCTGCCAGCTCCTGTTGCTAGGTCATCAGACAGACTCTGAACACTCTGGAACTCTGACATTGACTAGGAACCCTGATGGCAACTGTTGCTAGGTCCTCAGGCAGACTCAAGTTTGGCTCTCAAGGAGTAAGCTATTTGCATTTCTTGGCTACTAGTCTGAGCCAATTTTCTCAAACCTGTGGGGCTGTCCTACTACATATCCACCATTTATTTTATTACCAATATATAATATGGGACCCTAGTCAGCTCAGCTTTTATATTACCCATGACAGCTAACACACACAATTTTCCAAATTAGTCAGAAATGGGCAGAGGTTGTGGCCTTTGACTATTTTCTAAACTCTTGGCATGATATAGAAAGGCTGATGGATCCCTACTGGATTCTCACTTGTGTTCTCAATGGCGGATGGCACTTTTAATCTCCCCACTTTTTTATTGGCTTCCACCACACATCCAGCAACAATGGAAGCCACTTAGGTGACTCTACAGAAGTCAATTGCTCTTAGACATCCATCTCATGGCCCTCTAAAGACAGGTTCATGCCTGCCTTTCTGAAATCCAAAAGTCCTGACCCTCCCAACCTGGGGTGACTCCTCTGGGATGGATGCTCTTCAAGTGCTGGTAGTCACAGATGGGAAAGACATTGCTTGGCAAGCCACCCTAAGACAGGCACAGTCCAGTTACTGGGAAACTTGAGGCCGGGTCAACAGGACAGGAACAAAGGACTCTGACTCCCATTGAACCCCCACGTAATAGAATGAAAGGGTAGATATGTAGTAGGCCAAGCCCATGGGATCAAGCATATTAGGTCAGGCCAGTTGTCAATTATGCACATGTCGTACTTTTTATGAGTCAACCTAGAGTCTGCTGAGGGCCTAGAAACAGGCACTGTCAGAGTTCCTGATTGTGCCCAGCCAATGGGGGATGACCTCACAAGACCCCCGATTGTGACACAGCCTGGGTGCTTGGAGGATATAAAGCCTTCCCTGTTATTGAATAAGCAACTTTGCTGTTTGCCTTCAATGGACTCCTGGTGTCTGTGTCATTGATGCTGTGTCTTCTCACCCTTTCCCCTAAGGGAGCTGCTAGTTTCCACGAACAACTCCTCCACTCTGATCCCAATTCTTCAACACAATCTGGAGTAGTCTTATATTTACAGATTCTCTAGTAAGTCTGAATATTTTATTTATTTGATTTCTTATGTTCAATATGTATATTTTGGATAGTAGACCTTTTATCTGTTCATAATTTTTGTTTTATTTATCTGAGTTCTTGTGTTCAATATGTATATTTTGTGTATTACACCTTTATTATATGACAATTTTTGTTTTATTTGATTTCCTGTGTTCAATAAGTATATTTCATTTTTGACTTTTATCACATGAGAATTTAATTTCCTTTTTTAACTTCTTTGGAACAATATATATATATATATATATATATATATATATTAGACATTAGAGCTTTTGCAGGTGAGAATTTTTTTAATTTCTTCCTTGCAATAAGAAAATTTTGATATATGACCTTTATCACATGTGAATATTTTTGTTTTTCTGATTACTTGCATTCAATATGTATATTTTAGATATTAGTTCTTCATCAGATGAGAATTTTTGTTTTATTTATCTAATATCTTGTGCTGAATATGGATATGTTTGACATTAGACTTTTATCAGATGAGAATTTTTGTTTTATTAATTTCTTGTATTTAATAATATATTTTGAATATTTGATTTCTATCAGATAAAAAATTGTTTTATTTAATTTCTTGGGTTCAACAAGTACATTTTTTGATATTAGACCTTCATCAGTTGACAACTTTTGCTTTATTTGTCTAATTATATTCAATATGATATTTTTGATATTTTATCAGATGACAATTTTTGTTTTTTTAATTTCTGGGGTTCAAAAACTTATTTTGTATATTAGAACTTTATCAGATGAGAAATTTTGTTTTATTCATTTGATTTCTTGATTTGAATATGTATATTTTAGTTATAAATTCTTTATCAGGTGAGATTAGAGAAATGTAGTTCTGATTTTGTAGAGAAAGGCACCATGCTAATGTATTTCTGATGACGTTGGGAAAAGCACTGTGGGTAATGTAGTTCTGATGATGTAGAGAAAGGCACTGTGGGAAATGTAGTTTTGACAACACAGAAAAAGGCACTGTGGGAAATGTAGTTGTGATGAACAGAGAAAGGTACTGTGGGCAAGGGAGTTTTCATGACTCAGAGAAAGGCCCTGTAGGAAATGTATTTCTGATGACATAGAAAAAGGCAGTATAGGAAATATAGTTTTGAGGATGTAGAGAAAGGCACTGTGGGAAATGTAATTCTGATAATGTAGAGAAAGTCACTGTGGGAAATGTAGTTATGATGAAACAGAAAATGGCACTGTTCCAAATGTAGTTTTGATGATGTAGAGAAAGGCACTATGGCATATGTTGTTCTGAAGATATTTAGAAAAGGACTGTGGGAAATGTAGTTCTGACAATACAGAGAAAGGTCTTGTGGGAATGAACTTCTGTTCATGCAGAGAAAGGAACTGTGGAAAATTTTCTGACGAAATAGAAAAAGGCAGTGTGGGAAATGTAGTTCAGATGATGTAGAGAAAGGCCCTGTGAGAAATTTAGTTCTGATTAAGTAGAGAAAGGCCCTGTGGGAAATGTAGTTCTGATGACATTCAGAAAGGCCCTGTGGGAAATGTAGTTCTGATTATGTAAAGAAAGGCATGGTGTTAAATATAGTTCTGATGACACAGAGAAAGGCAGTTTGGGAAATGTCATTCTGATGACTTAAAGAAAGGTTCTTTGGAAATGTAGTTTTGATGACATAGAGAAAGCAACCTAGGGAATGTACTTCTGATGACACAGAGGAAGCAACTGTAGGAAAAGTAGTTCTGATTCCGTAGAAAAAGGCCCTCTGGGAAATATAGTTCAATGATGTAAGTAAGGACACTGTGAAAAATGTACTTTTGATGAAATAGAGAATGGCACTGTGGGAAATGTAGTTCTGATGATGTAGAGAAAGAATCTGTGGGAAATTTAGTTCTTAGGATATAGAGAAAAGCCCTGTGGAAAATATAGTTCTGAAGATGAGGAGAAAGCACTGTGGGAAATGTAGTTCTGAAGAAATAGGGAATGTCCATTGTAGGAAATGTAGTTCAGATGACACAGAAATGTAGTTCTGATGATGTAGAGGACGGCACTGTGGGAAAGGTAGTTCTGATCACACAGAGAAAGTCATTGTGGGAAATGTAGTTCTCATGACACTGTGCTTGCTTTACATTTCTACTGATTTGAGAAAAATGAAAAAAAAACTGATTTGAGAAAAGAAGACAAAAATGGAAAAAACTGATTTGAGAAAATGAAAAAAACTGATTTGAGAAAAGAAGAGAAAAATGAAAAAAACTGATTTGAGAAAAATAAAAAATACTGATTTGAGAAAAATGAAAAAAAATTCATTTGAGAAAAAATGAGAACATGAAAAAAACTGATTTGACAAAAGAAGAGAAAAATGAAAAAACTATTTGAGAAAAAAGAGAATAATGAAAAAACTGATTTGAGAAAAAAAGAGAGAAATGAAACAAACTCATTTAGAAAAGAAGGGAAA
This sequence comes from Peromyscus leucopus, assembly GCF_004664715.2. Classification (NCBI taxonomy): domain Eukaryota; kingdom Metazoa; phylum Chordata; class Mammalia; order Rodentia; family Cricetidae; genus Peromyscus; species Peromyscus leucopus. The sequence goes on along the minus strand of NW_023504491.1, from coordinate 55,686 downwards.
AATGAAAAAAACTCATTTGAGAAAAGAAGAGAGAAATGAAAAAACTGATGTGAGAATAGAAGAGAAAAATGATAAAAACTGACTTGCAAAAAGAAGAGAAAATAAAAAAACTGATTTGAGAAAAGAAGAGAAAAATGAAAAACCTGATTTGAGAAAAGAGAAAAATGAAAAAAAATGATTTGAGAAAAATAGAAAAAAATTGATTTGTGAAAAGAAGAGAAAAATGAAAAAAAAAACTGATTTGAGAAAAATGATGAAAACCTTTGACTTCCATGTCTAGGACTTAAAAAATTGAAATAAAAATGAGTGATGATTACATTTTTATTTTGTATATCCTCTATTTCACAGACACCTGTCCTAAATGGAGAGAGTTGTTTAGTGAGGGGAGAGTTAATAAAGCCCCATGCCTGTTTAAATTTGAGGAGGTTTCGAACAAATTAATTACTTAATCAAAAATACTCAATTTGGAGAAATATGCTCAAAGTATATTGTACAAAAACTTTTAAAATAATACAAAGAAGAATAAACATCTTTCCAATGCTGGTAACATCGTAAACTATGGCTGAATGGCTGAAATTTTTTTTAAATTCCCTACCTTCGGCATTCTATAGACATTTTATTTATTTATTTATTTGTTATGGGTTTCAAATAGAAAAAATAATTCGTGTAAGTCATGTGATCATTTATTTTCCAGGTAAAGTGGATAAATTTAGGAGGGCAAGAAATGACTAAATAGGACTAGCATCATGCTAAGTCCTGAAGGTGACACACTGAATTGTGATAAAATATAATGTAAAGTGGACTTGCATCTTTCCAACTTGCATATACATCTTTCCATATGACTTACTACTTTTATATTTAAAAAATGCAACCACAAGCACTGAGAAAATAAAGTTCCTAATACTAAGATCCTGAAAAGGAAGCATTAAATCCTCTTGCTTGTCTTTAGAAGGAATCTGAATAATGAGATTTCGCGGTGAGAAATCCACCATTCTACTCACCGTCATCCGTCTCATGCTCTTGTGTATTCCATACAGGATGACGTCTTTATTACAATGTAATATGTTTTTTTATTGACGCTCCAAATTATACAGGTGACCAGATGGAGCCTACTTGCTACATATTTGTTCATGGCATCAAAATCACCAATTCAAAGTTGTACCATTTTTCCTCCCGGTGGTCTGATCACTTTTCCTGTGTTGTTCAAATCCTGAACTTAGTCCTTGCACTCAAATTTCCTCCCTTGCGTATTTGGAGCAGTTGTCTTTCTCTATGATTCATTGAATAAAGATTTTCTTCATCTTTTTATTTTTTTAGGTTTTTTTTGAAACAGGGTTTCTTGCATAGTTTTGGTGCCTGTCCTGAATCTCACTCTGTGGACCAGGCTGGCCTTGAAATCACAGAGATCCGCCTGGCTCTGCCTCCTGAGAGCTGGGATTAAAGGCGTGTGCCACCACCACTAGGCTGAATAAAGTTTTTCTGCTGGAATGAGTGTTTAAATAAAATTATTTATTTTTGCATCTACCTAGTATTAAATAGAAATCCCCACTATGGGAATCCTTTATGTCAAGATGTGTGTATAGCGTGTATAATCATGGGGATGTGTGTGTGTGTTCTGTGGATGTACAGAGATAAAGGGAGTTTTGTTTATCTCTAGGATAAAAGTTTGGTGAGTGTTTTGATTTGTGTATGGTGTTTAGGGGCATGACGTATGCTAATGAGGTTCTCCTCTATGCCTAATAAGCAGGGGCATTGCAATGCTAATGAGGGGTATCGTCTGTCTTGTGGTTATTAGGGGTGAGGTATGCTAATGAGGCATCTCCTCAGTCTTAATGATGATTAGGGGCTTGGCATATGCTAGAGGGGTGTGCTCTGTGCATGGTGGTCATGGGCATGGTATATGCAAATGAGGGGGCTCCTCTGTCTTCATGATTATTGGGGGCATGGTGTGTGCTAATGAGGTTCTCCTTTGTCTTCATGGTGATTGGGGGCCTCGGATATGCTAATGAGGGCTGTGCTCTGTGCATGATAATCAGGGGCCTGGTGTATGCTGATGAGGGGTCTCCTCTGTGGATGATTATTAGGGGCGTGGCACATGATAATGAGGGATGTGCTCTGTGCGTGGTGGATAGGGGCATGGTGCATGCTAATGAGGGGTCTCTTCTGTGCATGATAGTTAGGGATGTGACATATGCTAATGATGGGGTCTCCTTTGTGCATGATGATTAGAAACGTGGCGTATGATAATGAGGGGTCCCCTCTGTGTATGATGATTAGGGGGGTGTCATATACTAATGAGGGGTGTCCTCTCTGTATGATAATTAGGGGCATGGTCTATGATAATGAGAGGTGTCCTCTATGCATAGTGGTTACAACTTTGTGCATGGTGGTTAGGGGCCTGGCATATGTTAATGAGGAGTCTCTTCATTCTTTCACCATTGACTAAAAGGAGCATCCAATCTGTTTCCAAGGGCTAAGAATTTTCAGAACCCAACTATAACATTATTTCATGGCTACTTCTTAACTATAATATTGTAGCTCTTCTGAGTTGTAATATCAATATCTGATGGTGAGGATACTTTATATATGACCCCTCTGGGTTCACGGTTCACACTTTGAGAATGGGTAGTGTAGAATAAAAGGAACTTTGAATCTGATATTTCATTCCAGCATCATCCCATCCTTCATAAGATAGACTGTGATCTTTATTTATTTATTTATTTATTTATTTATTTATTTATTTATGGCCTGAGGTATTCTGGGATATCCCTTTTTTCTCTATTATGCCCAACATGTTCTCTGAGTCATGATCGCTTCAGCCTTTACTTTATGGCTTTCTGATCATCTTTCTCATGTGGACCTTTGAGAGACTCCTTCTCCAAAGAGTATCTAAGCTAGGTATCCCAGAGCCCAATGTTTGTAAACAGAGTCTAGAACTCATGCCATCTACCTTCAAGCCAGTTACCAAATATTGAGTAAATCCACCATTCATGCCCACATCTGAGCTCAAAACACAATATAGATGAGGCAAACTTGCCAGTGATAGTCATCACTGCTGTTACAAACATCTTCTTAATGCTAGCATGTTCCTCACAGATTCAACACAACTTATGGAAATACGAACATTGCTTGAATATTTCAAGCTGATGAGCCATGATGGGATATCACTCTATTGATGATCTCTTTTAAGACAGGGAAGTGTGACTCTTCCCACCATGGACCAAAGGGATTCTGATATTCAGTTTTGTTCAAGAGTTCCTCATAGTTTCTCTTTCCTAGAATGTGTCAAGTACCCCATGATTCCATGATATTCTGTAGCAGGAATCTTAAAAGTTCTTATTAATAAAATCAAACCTGAGGCGAGTTATTGGGGTCCATGATGGTAGATCAGAGAGACAGAACAAGCCACAGCTATCTCACCTCGCCGGATCCTCAGCTGGTCTTGTCTCCTCAGACTGGAGGCCTCTGAGTCCTCATCCGGAATGGGTCTCAGCTGAATTACTGCCCAAAAGCCTGAATGCTTAACGAGCCAAAAGCTTCTAGTTTCTGGTCCTCACACCTTATATATATATCTTTCTGCTTTCTACCACCACTCCCTGGGATTAAAGGCTGGCTTTCTGGGATTAAAGGCGTGTCACCATGCTTGGCTATTTCCAATGTGGCCTTGAACTCACAGAGTTCCAGAGGGATTTCTATCTCTGGAATGCTAGGATTAAAGGTGTGAGTGCCACCATTTTCTAGCCTTTGTATTTAGTGGCTGTCTGTTCTCTGACCCCAGATAAATTTATTAGAGTACACAATATTTTGGGGAACACAATACCACCACATTTCCTCTCTTTTTGTCTAAAATTAAAAAAGCTTATAACTAATACAAGAAAAACTATACAATAAGTATATACAATATATACAGCCAAAAATTACATTAATGATGTCTAGTCCATTAACATTTGACAGATTAACAATGTCCAGTCCAGTAACATCTGATAAACTCAGACCAAAAAATTTTCATTACTTATCTTATTTAAAACAAGTAGTTCCTTTTTAAAAGTAGATTCCATAATCTCCCTTTTTATCTTATCATATCCATATATATTCCCACTCACTCTTCATTTTATTTTATTTTTATTTTTTTGAGACAGGGTTTATCTGTGTAATTTTGCACCTTTTCCTGGATCTTGCTCTGTAGACCAGGCTGGCCTTGAACTCATTAAAATCCGCCTGCCTATGCCTCACAAGTGCTGGGATTAAACGCAATCGCCACCACTGTCCAGCTCATTCTCCTTTCTAGATAAGATGTCAGACCCATCACTTAGAAAAAAGGCTGTCTCTGACTTCTGTCCTTTGTCCCAAGGATTTTGATATTTTTATTTTTGTCTTACATGACATTCCCATTTGTCCATTCTTACAATTGGGTCAAAATCATTTTCCTACTCAGCAACAAGAACTGAGATGAAGGGAACCTTATACTCGCTTTCTTTATAGAAAAAATTATTGAATGCTTCCAGACTGCATAGTGGGTTAAGGAGCCTATGGTGTCTCTTGCAAATAAGAGGGCTATAGATATCCTATATTTTCTTTGGCAGCTTGGGCATAATTCTCTAATAATTGAAAACTCCAAAGTGTTCCTTATGGTCATGGAGGTGGTTCAGATACTCATCTCTTAGAAGACACTTCAGTTCTACCCCTCTGATCTATATAGTTGACCTTGCTTTGTATGGTGACTTACAATCACCAAGGACAGCCTTCCCAGCTGACAAAGTCAGCTAATTAAACTTCTGGTCCAGATGCAACCACAGAACATCTTGTTATATATAACAGGGAAGATGATATAGAGTTTAAAAAAGAATTATATTGATCAGCCTAGAAGGAGGTAAACATACATGAAAATTTTCTGTTTCATAGTACAGCCAAATAAAGACATGTGGAAGCATCATGGCTCAGAAGAGCACTATCCTTCTGGAAGAAAATTCTGATTTCTTTCTGCACTCTCAAAGATTTGGTTCATGGTATGCATATCTATAACTGGGAGGCACACTGAGAACTTAATGAGGTAGAAACCCAATCTTCTCCTACTAACCAAGGTCACCTAGGGCTTTCACCTGCTGCAAAGGTTGAATTGCATCTCCACATATGAAAAATGTGGCTAGACCCTTTTCTTTTCTGAATAAAGAGTTTCAGAAATATTCCCTTGCCCAAGCTAGTCAGAAACTAGAAAGGGGTTACAAAACTCCCTCTAGAAAAGAGTCGCCATACACTTTTTTGAAATAAGCCATCTTCCATCTATATGTAGGTCAGAGGGATCCTCAGGTCTTTCCTTTCTCTACAATGTGATATTAGACATTACCTATCTCTACAAGGGAAAATTAAACTATCTTTGTCCAAGGGTAACTCACACATTTACTTAATGCAAAAGGTGATGTGAAATGTGCTTCTCTGGCTAATATGACCTTTTCTTATTTTCCCATTGGACCTTGTAATCCATGGAGAATCTCCATGCATGACTCTTGCTAAAAATCCTTAAACCCTCACTCTCTGTGCTAGAGTAGATGTTGGGAAAAGCCACTTATTAGCAACTGACCTCATGACTAGGCTGGTGGGATATCTAAGAGCCTGGTACTCAGGTAAGATTCCTTAATTTTATAATTATTATTATTTATATAGTATTTGATATATTCATAATATATTATATATAATTATAATATAATTTATATACTGTGACTACCAGTTTATAGCCAAATATAGTGAGAATCCACACTTCATTCTACTCCATGTAGCTGAACTTAAGGTTAAAATGTCTACCCAGAGAGCAATTTTGACCTAAATCTTAGAAAAATGGTAAGAAGTATCTCAGGATTCCTGGGAAATCTGTAAAAATAAGACTTTTCCAGATTGTAATAAAGAGTTAGGATCAGAGTCGGGGAGGTTTTAGTGGAAGTTAGCAGATCCCTTAGGGGAGGGAGTGAGAAGAAATAGCATCAAAGACATAGACACCGAGAGTTTGTTGAAGGCAAACAGCAAACTTGTTTATTCAATAACAGGTACGGCTTTATATACTCTCCTCCCAGCATCCAGGCTGTGTCACAATCTGGTGGCCTTGTGTGGTCATCCCTCATTGGCTGGGCACAATAGGATCTCTAACAGTGCCTGTTGCTAGGCCCTCAGCAGACTCCAGGTTGGCTCATAAGGAGTACAGCATGTGCATTCCTTGGCAACTGGTATGAGCTAATTACCTCGACCCTATGGGCCTGTCCTACTACATATCCACCCTTTTATTTATAATGTGGGTGCTCAGTGAGAGTCAGAGTCCTTTGCTCCAGCCTGGTTGACACCTCCTCAGGGGTCCCAGTAACTAGACTGTGCTTGTCTTAGGTGGGCTTGTCAAGCAAGGTCTTACCCGTCTGTGACTACCAGCCCTTGAAGAGCGTCCATCCCTGGGGAGTCACCCTGAGTGAGGAGGGTCAGGCTTTTGGATTTTAGAAAGCCAGGCATGCACATGTCAGTAGCGGGACATGAGATGGATGTCTAAGCGCCATTGACCTCCTTAGCATAACCTCAGTGGTGTATGTTCTTGTGGGATGTTTGGTGGAAGCCATTTAAAAAGGAGAGAGTTTAAAAGTGCCATCTGCCATTCAGAACACAAGTGAGAATCCAGGAGGGATCCCATAGCCTTTCTATATCATGCCAAGAGTTTAAAAAATAGTCAAAGGCCACAACCTCTTCCCATGTGTGTTAGCTGTCATGGATAATACAGAAGCTGAGCTGACCAGGGTCCCTTAATATATTTTGGTAATAAAATAAAGGGTGAATATGTAGTAGGATAGGCCCACAGGGTTGAGGAAATTGGCTCAGACTAGTAGCCAAGGAATGCAAGTACCTTACTCCTTGAGAGCCAAACTTGAGTCTGCCTGAGGACCTAGCAACAGTTGCCATCAGAGTTCCTAGTCAATATCAGAGTTCCAGATTGTTCAGAGTCTGTCTGATGACCTAGCAACAGGAGTTGGAAGAGTTCCTAGTCCATGTCAGAGTTCCTGATTGGGCAGAGTCAGCCTGAGGACCTAGGAAGAGTCAACATCAGAGTTCCTAGTCGTTGTCAGAATTCCTGATCATGCAGAGTCTGCATGAGGGCCTAGCAACAGTCTATGTCAGTGGTCCTGATTGTGCCCAGCCAATGAGGGATGACCACACAAGCCTGCTAATGGTTAGTGTTATCTCCTCGTCCAAATGGTGTCATGTCCAATGATGAAAAGGAATGCTCCACAATTCTCAGAGTTGCAAGGAGAGCCTGAAAGGAGAGCACACACATGATGTTGAAATGGCCGCTCACTGTTGTATTGTTTTCGATGGCACTTATGGTACCTTCAAAAGCCCAAAACATCCTCCAGGCAGAGTACTTCAAACTGACCAAACACACGTTGACTGCTCTAATAAATGCTCTTTTGTAATGTATGTCGTGTCCATCAGCTTCCTGAGAATGCCAAACAATGCAGCCTCTGCCAGCCAACCTTGACACAACACTGTACAATGAATGCTTTCGTTTAAATTGATGTGAATACAAATGACCAATATACCAAAGCTACAAAACTTTTGTAGTGAGGTCCTCAAAGAGGTTTCAAAAGAGTTCTTTGTCTGAGGACTTATAGGAGGGCTCATGTCAGAAACTGGATAAAGATGGTGGTTATTTCTCTTGAAGCTGGCTAATTTTCTCAACATTCTGTGGATCAAGAAAAATAGTACCCAAGATTGTAGTGTGTTTCCATACATGCCTTTCAGAGGGTCCTTACGAAATTTCTTTATTACTTGCTTTCCTGTGGGCTGAGTCAAGATTGTAAGGTATACATAGGCAAATGCCTTTGATTTTGTGCCCTCTTAACAAATGACATGTAATGTAAAATAGCAGTTAAAATTGATGGATTCAGAAGATTGACCATAATCATTGACATATCAAATTAAATTTTCTGTTTGAAATTGTTATTTGTTGAAACCCAAATAAGAATGTTGAGTCCTTGAATATGGACTTGTGAGCTACTCTAAATAAGTTTTTTTTTTAATGTGGGTAAAAGTCGCATATGTAGAGCCTAGTTTTCAATATATTTATTTTGAATATTTAATCTAGAGTTAAAATGAGTCTCATTCAGAAACTCCCCACTGTGGGTAAGTAGCTTACAGAATAGGGAACAGTAGACAAAGGATAACATTGGCATTTGAAAATAAAATACAGGAATAGAGTGTTGAATTAGCAATGTGAGAGGAAGAATGAGATGTCCATTGATGAATTAAGCAACATATTGAATGTATGAGGGATAGTTAAGAAAATCTACCATCATTACACCACAAAATTCATTCAGTTAATGGACATAGCTGTACACAACAGAGAAGAAAGTGTAGTAGATAAAGATCTACTGAAAGTTTACACATAAGTGGGCGTGTCTGTGGGAAGGAAGGTAAGTAGATATTGACCCCAAACTAAACATAAATGATCAAAGTTGATAGACACCCATGGGATTGCTATATAACATCACACTAGAAGGTGTAAAACATTGCTTAAGAGTAGGAAGGAAATCAGTGGTCTTACTTAGCACTTGATCCTGAATGCTACTACAGTTGCCACTGACAAGATTCACCCAGTTTTGAATATTTGAATTTTATCATATAATTTTTACTGTAGAAAAATATAGATTTCTGATTGGATTTGAGGCCAGTTCTGCTGGAATATATACATGTCAAGTTGTGTAATCCTCGGCTAAAGCTCATTACTTGGGAGATATTAGACCCTAGGTACAACCCATGACTCCTGTTTTGAATATTCTTACCCCAATCCATTTAATTGTCATGGTTACAATATCTTTCATCATGTGTTTAAAACACACATCGTATTTTATTGGATCCAATCAGATGGCTTTATTCCATTAGTGCTAGGCACTAAGCCTTCAAATTGACTTGTATTTTGATTTAAACTTTTTATAAATCAGCAGTTTTAAGTTTGGAAGTTCATTTGATAAGAACTTCACACTCAACCCACAAACACACACACACACACACACACACACACACACATGAATTTCCATGTAAAGATTGAAGTGCAGCCAATATTGTGCATGGCTCAGTTAGTCAGAAAATTTGTTTCAATTAAAATGTGACATAAGACCAATAAGATTGTCCAGTGTGCAATGCTTTGGATTTTTGTTTGTTTGTTGGCTTTTTCTTCATTTGTTTTTGAGACAGCGTTTCTCTGTGTAGCTTTGGTGCCTGTCCTGGATCTTGCTCTGTGGACCAGGCTGGCCTCGAACTCACAGATACACCTGGCTCTGCCTCCAAATTGCTGGGATTAAAGGTGTGCACTACAACTGCCCAGCAAAGCTGTGGACTTTTAAGTTTGACAATCTGATTTTAATGCCTAGCACCCAGGTGAAGGTGGATAGGAGGATCTTAATCCCAAATTTTATGCTTTCACTGCACACAAACACTTTGATGTAGATGCACACAAAGACCGTACAAACATTGCCATTCACTCCCATTCTATACACACATTCATACAAGAAATGAGTTCCATACTGAAGATCTAAATAACGTAGTAGATTTTTAAAAAGTTTATGCCAGAAGATGAAATTTATTCACTGATTCACAGAGAAAGGAAATTCTACTGCTGCTTTAGACTGATTGATAAGGATCACTGTACTATCTATGACAATATTTTAAGCTGCTCTGCTTTAGGAAAAATAAAATTTGTCTAGTATTAAGTCCCTCTTCTGTGCCAACAAAGCCGATGATAGCAGTTAACAGAAGAATCTTCATTTTTCTATTTCTTGGTTTCTGGGGTCTTGAGAAATGATCAGTATTTCAGTTGTTACAGAGGATATAATCTAAAACACATTTCATCTGTTTACCTTTTGGATCAAATGCAATATAAAGTGTGGTTCATTTTGGAAGCTTCTTTATTTGTCAGAGTATCCTGTTTGGCAGTCAGTACAGGACTTAGGTTGACACTGTTGACATTTTCATTCAAGGAGTTCTGGCATGATGTGATTTATTGTCAAATACATGAGGAAATACATTATATAAGTTTGAAGGACAATGATGAGACTCTACTCTTGGATCCTGTGCTATATAAAGGAGAAGCAGTTTCAAACTTCACCTTTTAAATTGCTAATTTATGCTATTATTTGCATCATTAGAAACTCACAGGTTCTGAGCAATAGCCTATGATATTCACTCTGCTAAATGAACCGAACGATGAACTGAATATAGCAATGGGGAAAAATTCTACCATGATTTATAAGATTGCCTAAAGAAGCAAATTTATTGACTAGAGCTTGTTACTTTGTAAACAATGAAGATAACAATTCCATATGCACATTTTAAGGCTATCAACGATGCATATCAGAGAACTTATGTGCATTGACAAAGCACACATCACTGATTCCATCATCTGCTCTATGACACTTCTGTGCTCACAAATTAATCATGGAGTTTAACATGAAAGAATATAAATTTTAAATTTATACAATGGAAATATACTGTTGTGGTCTTAGGGTTTCTATTTCTTTCAGGAGATACCAGAACCATGGCAACTCTTATGAAGAACACACTTATGAGGTTAGTATATGTCTGCTGAAAGTGGTATCTGATATTTCTCTTCAGGCCAAGGGAGTATAAATTCCACTTTGTAAAATGGTATGTTTGATAGACCCGTGACACCTCCCTCTCAAAAATCCCATTTACTAAGTTCCTTGTTCTTCCAACTTGACTAAAATAAGAATCAGATCTTCTCCCAAGGGCTAAGAATTGGCAGAACCCAACTATAACATTATTTCTTGGTTACTCCATAACTGTAATATTGCAGCTCTTCTGAGTTGGAATAGACATATCTGATATGGAATATTTTTTATATATGACATTTCTCAAGGTCATGGTACATATTTGAGGAGGGGTAATCTAGAATAAAAGAAACATTGAATCTAATATTGCATTCCAGCATCATCCCAGCCTCCATAAGATAGAGTGGGATCTTTATTTTTTTGTGTGAGGTATTCTGTGATATTCCTTTTCTTCTCTATTATGCCCAACATGTTCTCTGAGTCATGATCCCTTCAGCCTTTACTTCATGTCTTTTGCATCATCTTTCTCATGTGGATCTTTCAGAGAGTCCCTCTCCAAAGAGTATGCAAGCTAGGTATCCCAGAGCCCAATATTTGTAAACAGAGGCTAGAATTCATGCCATCTACCTTCATGCCAGTCACCAAAAATTGAGTAAATCCACCATTCATGCCCACATTTGAGCTCAAAACACAATATAGATGTGACTAACTTGCCAGTGATAGTCATTCCTGCTTTTACAAACATCTTAATGCTAACTAGTCCCCTACAGATTCAAGACAACTTAAAGAAATACTAACATCTGCATGATTATTTCCAGAAGCTTATGAGCCATGATGGGATATCCCTCTACTGACGATCTCTTTTAAGACAGGGAAGTGAGACTCTTCCCACCATGGACCAAGGGGATTCTGATACTCAGTTTTGTTCAAGAGTTCCTCATAGTTTCTCTTTCCTAGCTAGTGTCAAGTACTCCATGATTCCATGATTAGCCCATTCACTCTCCTTTTTATTTTATTTTATTTTTTCGAGACAGGGTTTCTCTGTATAACTTTGCACCTTTCCTGGATCTCACTCTGTAGACCAGGGTAGCCTCAAGCTCATTAAGATCTGCCTGCCTATGCCTCAAGAGTGCTGGGATTAAAGGTGTGTGCCACCACTGCCCAGCTCATTCTCCTTTCTAGATAAGATGTCAGACCCATCACTTAGAACAAAGGCTGTCTCTTACTTCTGTCCTTTGGCCCAAGGATTTTGATATTTTCATTTCTGTCTTACATGACATTTGTCCATTCTTACAATTGGGTCAAAATCATTTTCCTACTCAGCAACAGGGACTGAGAAAAAGGGAACCTTATAATCCCTTTCTTTATAGAAAAAATTATTGGATGCTTCCAGACTGCATAGTGGGTTAAGAAGCCTATGATGTCTCTTGCAAATAAGATGGCCTTAGATATTCTACATTTCTTTGGTAGTTTTGGACATAATTCTCTAATAATTGAAAACTCCAAAGTGTTCCTTATGGTCATGGAGGTGGTTTAGACACTCATCTCTTCGAACACACTTCAGTTCTACCCCTCTGATCTATTTAGCTGACCTTGCTTTGTATGGTTACTTACAATCATCTATGAGAGCCTTCCCAGCTGACCAAGTCAGCCACTTCAACTTCTGCTCCAGATGTGACCACAGAACATCTTGTTCAATGTAACAGGGAAGATGATACAGAGTTTAAAAAAGAATTATATTGATCAGCCTAGAAGGAAGTAAACATACATGAAAATTTTCTGTTTCATTGTACAGCCAGATAAAGACATGTGGAAGCATCATTGCTCAGAAGAGCACCATCCTTCTGGAAGAAAATTCTGATTTCTTTCTGCACTCTCAAAGATTTGATTCATGGTATGCATATCTATAACTGAGAGACACATTGAGAACTTAATGAGGTAGAGCCCAAATCTTCTCCCACTAACCAAGGTCACCTAGGGCTTTCACCTGCTACAAAGGGTGAATTGCATCTCCACATCTGAAAAATTGTGGCTAGACCCTTTTCTCCTCTGAATAAAGAGTTTCAGAAATATTCCCTTGCCCAAGCTAGTCAGAAATTAGAAAGGGGTTACAGAACTCCCTCTCCAAAAGAGTCATCATACACTTTTTTGAAATAAGCGATCTTCCATCTATACGTGGGTCAGAGGGATCCTCAGGCCTTTCCTTCCTCTACAATGTGATTTTAGACATTTCCGATCTCTGCAAGGGAAAATTAAACTATCTTTGTCCAAGGGTAACTCACACATTTACTTTATGCACAAGGTAATGTTAAATGTGCTTCTCTGACTAATATGACCTTTTCTTATTTTCCCATTGGACCTTGTAATCCATGGAGAATCTCCATGTGTATGACTCTAACTAAAAAGCCTTAATCCCTCACTCTCTGTGCTAGGGTAGATGTTGGGAAAGCCCACTTATTAAGAACTGACCTCATGACTAGGCTGATGTGTGTCTAAGAGCCTTGTACTCAGGTAAGATTTCTTAATTTTATAATTATTGTTATTTGTATAGTATTTGATATGTTTATAATATATATTTTCTATAATTATAATATAATTTATATACTCTGGCTACCAGTTTATAGCCAAATATAGTGAGAATTTACACTTCATTCTACTCCATGTAGCTGAACTTAAGCTTAAAAAGGCTACCCAGGAATCAAATTTTGACCCACCTCTTAGAAAAATGGTGAGAAAGATATCAGGCTTACTATGGAAATCTGTAAATATAAGACTATTCCAGACTACGAGGAAGAATTGGGATCAGAGTGAGGGAGGTGTTAGTGGAAAATAGCAGCTCCCTTAGGGAAGGGGTGAGAAAAATGGCATCAATGACACAGACACCAGGAGTCCATTGAAGGCAAAGAGCAGAATCATTAATTCAATAACAGGGAAGGTCTTATATACTCTCTGTCTAGCACCCAGGCTGTGTCACAATCTGGTGGCCTTGTGTGGTCATCCCTCATTGTATGGGCACCATTAGGATCTCTGACAGAGCCTGTTGCTAGGCCCTCAGCAGACTCCAGATTGGCTCATAAGGAGTACAGCTTGTGCATGCAAGGCATCTGGTCTGAGCCAATTACCTCGACTCTATGGGCCTGTCCTATCACATATCTACCCTTTTATTTTATTACGTGGGTGCTCAGAGGGGATTAGAGTCCTTTGCTCCAGCCCTGTTGATCCTACCTCAGGGTTCCAGTAACAGAACTGTGTCTGTCTTACTTTGGCTTGCCAAGCAAGGTCTTACCTGTCTGTGACTACCAGCCCTTGAAGAGCATCCATCCCTGAGGAGTCACTCTGCGTGGGGAGGGTCAGGCCTTTGGGATTTCAGTATTCCAGCCATGCACAGGTCTGTTGAGGGCTGTGAGATAGATGTCTAAGAGCAATAGACCTGAGTAGAGTATGTAGAGTCACCTCAGTGGCGCCTGTTGTTGTCGGATGTGTGGTGGGAGTCACTTAAAAAGGAGAGAGATTAAATGAACCACCCACCCATCAAAAACACGTGAGAATACAGAAGGGATCCAACAGCCTTTCTATATCATGACAAAAATTGAAAAATATAGTCAAAGGCCACAACCTCTGCCCATGTCTGATTAATTTGGAAAATTTTGTGTGTTAGCTGTTGTGGATAATATAGAAGCTGAGCTGACCAGGGTCCCTTAATATATTTTGGTAATAAAATAAAGGGTAGATATGTAGTAGGACAGCCCCACAGGTATCAGGAAATTGGCTCAGACCAGTAGCCAAGGCATGCACGTACCTTACACCTTGAGATCCAAACTTGATTCTGCCTGAGGACCTAGCAACAGTTGCCATCAGAGTTCATAGTCAATGTCAGAGTTCCAGATTGTTCAGAGTCTGTCTGATGACCTAGCAACAGGAGCTTGCAGAGTTCCTAGTCCATGTCACAGCTCCTGATTGTGTAGAGTCAGCCTGAGGACCTAGCAAGAGTCACCATCAGAGTTCCTAGTCAATGTCAGAATTCCTGATCCTGCAGAGTCTGCATGAGGGCTGAGAAATAGTCTGTGTCAGTGGTCTTGATCATGCCCAGCCAATAAGAGATGACCACACAAGCCTGCTAATCTAACACTCCTCATCCAAGTGGTGTCATGTCCAATGATGAAAAGGGATGCTCCACAATTGTCAGAGGGGCAAGGAGAGCCTGGAAGGGGAGTATACATATATATTACTGAAATAAGATGGCACATAATGTTGAAATGGTCACTCACTGTTGTATTGTTTTCGATGGCACTTATGGTACCTTCAAAAGCCCAAAACATCCTCTAGGCAGAGTACTTCAAACTGACCAAACACACATTGACTGCTCTGTCTAATAAACTCTCCTTTATAATATATGTTGTATCCATCTGCTTCCTGAAAATCCCAAACAATATGGCCTCTGCCAGCTGACATTTACACAACACTGTACCATGAATGCTTTCATTAAAATTAATGTGAATACAAATGACCAAAATACAAAAGCTACAAAACTTTTGTAATGAGGTCCTCAAAGAGATTTCAAAAGAGTTCTTTGTCTGAGGACTTATGGGAGGGCTCATGTCAGAAAATGGGTAAAGACGGTAGTTATTTCTCTTGAAGTTGGTTTATTTTCTCAACATTCTGTGGATCAAGAAAATTAGTTCCCAAGATTGTCTTGTGATTCCATACATGCCTTTCAGAGGGTCCTTATGGAAATTTCTATTTTATTTGATTTCCTGTGGACTGAGTCAAGATTATAAAGTATACATAGTCAAATGCCTTTGAGTTTGTGCCCTCTTAACAAATGACATGTAATTTAAAATAGCATTTAAAATTGATGGATTCAGATGATTGATTATAATCATTGACCTATCAAATTAAATGTTCTGTTTGAAATTGTTATTTGGTGAAACCCAAATGAGGATATTGAGTCCTTTAATATGGACTTGTGAGGTACTCTAAATAATTTTTTTTAATGTGGATAAAAGTCTCATATGTAGACACTAGCTTTCAATATTTTTATTTTGAATATTTAATCTGGAGTTAAAATGAGTCTTGACCAGAAACTGCCCAGTCAGGTAAGTAGCTTACAGAATAGGGAACAGGAAAACATTGGCATTAGAAAATAAAATACTGGGTTAGATTGTTGAGTTAGCAACGTGAGAGGAAAAATGAGATGTCCATTAATGAATTAAACAACATATTGATTGTATGAGGAATAGTTAAGAAAATCTACCATCATTAAACCACAAAATTCTTTTAGTTAATGGACATAGTTGTACACAACAGAGAAGAAAGTGTAGTAGATAAAGATCTACTGAAATTTTATGCAGAAGCAGGGGTGTCTGTGGGAAGGAAGGTAAGTAGATATTGACCCCAAACTAATCATAATTGCAGAAAGTTGATTGACACCCATGGGATTGCTGGATAATATCACATTAGAAGGTGTAAAACATTCATTACTTAAGTGTAGAAAGAAAATCCATGGTCTTACTTAGTACTTGATCCTGAATGCTACTACAGTTGCCGCTGACAATATGCACTCAGTTTTGAATATTTGAATTTTATCATATAATTTTTACTATAGAAAAATATAGTTTTCTAATTGGATTTGAAGCCAGTTCTGCAGGAATATATACACGACAAGTTGTGTAATCCTTGGCTAAAGCTCATTACTTTGGAGGTATTAGACCCTAGGTACAAGCCATGACTCCTGTTTTGAATATTTTTATTCCAATCCATTTAATTGTCATGGTTATAAGATCTTTTATCATGTGTTTATGGAACACACATCGTGTTTTGTTAGATCAAATCAGATGGCTTCATTCCACTAGTGCTAGGCACTAAGCCTTCAAATTGACTTATATATTGATTTAAACTCTATATACATCAGCAGTTTCAAGTTTGGAAGTTCATTTGATATGAACTTTACACTCACCCCACACACACACACACAATTTTCCATGTAAATATGTAAGTGCAGCCAATATTGTACACTGTTGTGGTAGTCAGAAAATTTTTTCAATTAAAATGTGACCTAAGACCAATAAGATTGTCCAGTGTGTAAGGTTTGGATGTTTGTTTGTTTTTTGTCTATTTGTTTGTTTGTTTGTTAGTTTTTCAAAACAGGGTTTCTCTGTCATGTTTTGGTGCCTGTCCTGAATCTGACTGTGGATCTGGATCAAACTCACAGAGATCCACCTGGCTCTGCCTTCTGAGTGCTGGGATTAGAGGCATGTGTTAACAGTGCCCAGCAAAGCTTTGGATTCTTAAGTTTGACAATCTGATTTTGATGCCTAGCACCCAGATGAAGGTGGATACAAAGAACTCAAATCAGATTTTATGCTTGTTCTGCACGCAGAGACCTTGATATAGATGCAAACAAATACTGTACAAACATTGCCATTCATACACACTCTATACACATATTCATAAAAGAAATGAGTCCCATACTGAGGATCCAAATAAGATAAACTTTTAAAATTTTTAAAAGTTTATGCAGAAGATGAAATTTATTCATTGATTCACTGAGAAAGAAAATTCGACTAAACAGGGCAAGGGAAGAAACTTGAGGAAAGAACAGTGTGAAGAATCTGAACTACACAAGAGAGGTGAATGCACAATTGGGAAAGAAAGATGGGTCCACCTTCATATTTGTGATTTAGATTCCAAGAACAGATATGAAGCAAGTTGGATCAATCTTGAAACCTGTGAAATTACAAAGTTCAAATTAGAAACAGAATGGAAATATATTAAATGCAAATGAATACAGTAAGTTTTATAGAACATATAGAAATCCATGTTTGAGAGATGAAGTACAGAATGATGGAATTCTTGAGCAGAAATTTGATCATAGGGACTAGATTAAAGATTTAATATTTGCACAATTCTGATGATTTTGGACACAAGAAACCTTATTTTATCAAGTGCTTGAGTTTGCATCTTTCATGTAAACAATAAAATTTAGTACAGAAATATAAATATGGAAGTTTGATGAATTCAAATCCCTTTTAGATTGTGAATTATTATGTCCAGTCCATGTAGCATATTCAAGACTTAATCTGATATGTTAATCATATTTAACTTCATTGCTCACAATATTTCTTCTCTTTGCATAGAAATGAAGTGATTTCAGGACATCAGTCAATGTTATTTTTCTATTTGCACCTCATATATAATAAATGAAAGAGACTGTAAAACTCTATGAACTTTAAAAAATGTAGGGATATTTTCTAAATGATTTCAGGTATAGTTTTTGTTTCACATATGTATTGATTTTTTTTGTATTATTGCAAAAGTTTTCCCATCATAAACCTGTTGCTATTTCTCTACACAGAATATGTTCATTAAATGGTTGTTTTGTTTATTATATTGAGTTCTGACAAACATTTTTATTTTACTTTAACTCACCAAATCAGTAGCTTCATTGAGGACAGGTGTCTGTGAAGTATAAGATATACAAAGTTAAAATGTCATTCGATTATTCAATAATTTTTATTTCAGTTTTTCAGCAATGGAAATGGAAATCAAGAATTTTCATTATTTCAGATCAATGTTCTAGTTGCAAAACACAATTATTTACCGTTTTTGAGGATATCTCGTATATTTTCTATTGGGATTCCATCAGAAGCAGTGGTTCTCACATAGATGTCCCATAATTCTTTACTGAGACTGGTTTCTTTTGCTACATTAAGTATAAGAAGTAAAAAGAGATGACCATTAGAAATATGACTGTTTCTGAATTTGTAGATTCTTCAAATTCTATTGTCTAGACCTATATACAATTATTGCTTTTTAAATTTAATTACTTGAGTGTTCTGTGAATTTGGAGGAAATATGCATTGATGCTATGTCCACTCAGATCCACCACCCCTTTTCTTCTTAGTCAGTACACACACACACACACACACACACACACACACACACACACACACACTTTTTTAACTTATCTGCTCTGATTTGTGCTGATGATATTTTGATAAATGTGTGGCTTTCCACTTCAAAATGGTCAACATACCAGAGTTTTCATTAATCATTTCCTTTCAGAGTCTTCTTTCAAATCACCAATGCCAATCACTAATTTAATGTCTAGTAAATGTGATATTGTATTTTAAAGATTCTTCAAATCATGACATTTTACTTTGTAGAATTATATAAGGAGATTAAGTCAGCATTCTGGGTACATCAAGATACTTCACAATTAATAGACTTATATCTGATAGACAGTTTATGTTCATTATCATAAGTATTGTTAATTTTCCAAACAGTTTGATGAAAATAGAGTCTTTGTTGTAGTGAAGATATTTCTTCATTTCCCCCCAAGGATGGTGTGACACATGAAACTTTGTTTTTGAAAACTGATGTCTTATATATGTGTTGCTTGTCACTCAGTTCATAGACAATTCTGATTGAAATACAGTATGAAAATTTTGATAAGGATTCTATGTACCCCAAATTGTGGTCCTATACATAACTGAAGAATGACTTCCTGCCAAGTAATGCTGATTCTTAAACACAGGTGTTAAATATGTTCTTATAAAAAAAGGCAGGTTAAACATGTTCATAGCCACCTGAAATTAGATACTACACTTACAGAATGCTGCACAAAATCTTCTGTATCTGCCATTCTTTTCAACAATATCCATGCACATGATGACTGTGGTATTTGAAGCAGGATATAAGAGAAATGAAATGGGACCTGAGACTGAGAGGAAATATTTTATTTGGATTAGATAGCATTAATGCATTCTGTTCTTTACTTTGATTTGATTTCATGTGTTTATGCATTCATAAAGTAGGAATTACAATATCAAAGAACTGAATAAATAAATAAAATAATTTTCAAAATTCATTGTAGTTTCAGAATTAATTGTCAATAACAGACATTACTATGTGGCAATCAAGAAGACACTATGAGAATTAAATAAAATTTAAGGCATCCATGGTAACTTTTAAGTTCTTTAAAAATTTGGTAATAAATTTAATTGATTTTATGATTTATGAAATAATAACTATACCTGTACATATGTGTGTCACAAAATTCTAATTTAATATAGAATTTATGTGATAAATAGAAGTTGAAAAACACAGATGATAGTACATGATTTGAGTAAATAGATGATCCTAAAATACAAGTTTATGCATTTTTTATATTTCCCTAAAAAGTGTGATACCCAACATGTATAACTTTTAACTTTAAAATTTTTTTTATTTTTATCTTCCTGTATATGAATTTTTAAAAAGTATTTAGCCAAGTATAATACTGAAATTCTATAACTGTCCAATAAAATATGTAGGGTCATTTTTTTCTACTCTCATAAAATTTAGTGACTTAACCCAATTACAGATTTTATAATTTTCATAACCACTTGCTACATTTTCAGACTGGCATGAACCTCAAACACTGACTTTCTTACTGTATCATCAGGGAAAATATTTTATTTATTTTTCTTCTTTTAAAAACTATCTTGCCGGGTGGTGGTGGCCCACGCCTATAATCCCAGCACTCGGGAGGCAGAGGCAGGCAGATCTCTGTGAGTTCGAGGCCATCCTGGGCTACCAAGTGAGTTCCAGGAAAGGTGCAAAGCTACACAGAGAAACCCTGTCTCAAAAAAACCGAAAAAACCTATATTACAAAAGTATCAAAATACAAAGATTGTCCACATAATCAACTGACAATAATTTTACTAAATGTCATGCATTTTTCAGTGCTTCTATTTAAAACTCTTGTAAAATATCTTCTAGAAACTACTTATCCAGTTAAGATGGACAGAATATGTAAACGTTCCCACAAGGTTCATGGGTTGTGATGTCTGTGGAAATTTAGGATGAGGATCCAAAATGACATAGAAAGACCATTAGCAGAATAGATTTAATGTTTTACACACTTTTGGTTTCTTTTTCACTCTGAAACCAGTTTTCTGGGAGAGAAGAAAATTTATCAGGGAGCATCAAGAATCCTCTCTTAGAAGCATCTCCACCCAGTCTTTGGTTCTGCAATGATCTCGACGTATCTGAAACAATGATGAAAATATCAACTTCTTCTGAATCAGTTTACTTTTAAAAATAATTTGTTAGAGCTACCACAATGTTAAGGACTATGAGTATGGATTTAATGCACTGAATATATATATGTAGTCACCTGACAGCGTAAGATACTCACGGAATGGTCTTATAAGGGCAGTAACAATTTGATGAAGAAGAAGTGTGTAGAGCTGGCATCCATCTTTTTGCCTAAATGTGAAAGAACAATAACTCCATTTTCATCAGTCGGCATTGCATAGACATCCTTTTTCTTCAACAGATAGATAACTCGCAATACTTTTTATCCCCAATGAAGAATGGATAATTTTATTAGAATGTTCATGTCTGCTCCACAGATTGTCCTCCTGTGACCAAATTACAAGTTTGTGAACTGAGACACTGAGAGTATTTGTTATATGTATTTTATGCAGTTTGGGTAATACAAAATTTATAATATTATCCTATACTACACACACAAATACACACACATATACATACAAATAAAAATATACACACACATATATATACACACACAAATAAACACACATACATATATGCACACACACAATCACACACACATATATACATATACATATAAATACACACACATATATTTACACATATATACATATATAATATATGTTTTGCGTTGTAGGATTCCTGGTTAAACAACTCATTTGCAATGTAGACTTGCCAAACACTAATACCTAGATAAAACAGATGTCTTGATTCCTGTGTTGATAAACACCCCCAGCAGGGATTGCATTTGACTGCATTCTGGGGCAACAGGTCATCACAGCATGACCTATGTTGATATGATAAAACATACCTATCATCATTACACCACAAAATTCATTCAGTTAATGGACATAGTTGTACACAACAGAGAAGAAAGTGTAGTAGGTTAACATCTACTGAAATTTTATGCAGAAGTGGGGGTGTCTGTGGGAAGGAAACTAAGTAGATATTGACCCCAAACTAAGTATAATTGAAGAAAGTTGATAGGCACTCATGACTTTGCTGGATAATATCACATTTGAAGGTGTAAAACATTCATTACATAAGAGTAGAAAGAAAATCCATGGTCTTACTTAGCACTTGACCCTGAATGCTACTACAGTCGCCCCCTGACAAGATGCACTAAGTTTTGAATATTTGAATTTTATCATATAATTTTTACTATAGAAAAATATAGTTTTCTAATTGGATTTGAGGCCAGTTCTGCAGGAATTATATACATGTCAGGTTGTGTAATCCTGAGCTAAATCTCCTTACTTTGGAGATATTTGACCCTAGGTACAACCTATTACTCCTGTTTTGAATATTTTCACTCCAATCCATTTAATTGTCATGGTTACAAGATCTTTCATCATGTGTTTATGGAACACACATTGTGTTTTGTTGGATCCAATCAGATGGCTTTACTCCATGAGTGCTAGGCACTAAGCCTTCAAATTGATTTACATTTTGATTTAAACTCTTTATAAATCAGATGATATTTATTCACTCATTCACAGAGAAGGAAAATTCTACTAAAGAAGGTAAGGGAAGAAACTTGAGGAAAGAACAGTGTGAAGAATCTGAACTACACGATAAAGGTGAATGCACAATTGGGAAAGAAAGATGGGTCCACCTTGACATTTGTGAATTAGATGCCATGGACAGATATGTAGCAAGTCGTATCAATCTTGAAACCTGTGAAATTACAAATTTCAAATTAGAAACATCAATGGAAATGTATCAAATGCAAATGAATACAGTAAGTTTTATAGAACACATAGAAATCCATGTTTGAGAGATGCGGTGCAGAATGATGGAATTCTTGAGCAGAAATTTGATCATAGGGACTAGATTAAAAAATTAATATTTGCACAATTCTGATGATTTTAGACACAAGAAACCTTATTTTATCAAGTGCTTGAGTTTGCATCTTTCATGTAAACAATATAATTTAGTGTAGAAAAGTATATATGGAAGTTTCATAAATTCAATCCGCTTTGAATTGTGAATTGTTAAGTCTAGTCAGTGTAGGATATTCAACACTTAAGCAGATGTGTTCATCATATTTCATGATTCATTGCTCATGATATTTCTTCAATTGGCCTTGAAATGAAGTGATTGCAGTCTGTCAGTCAATTTTATTTTTATATTTACATCTCATACATAATAAATTAAAGAGTCTGTAGAACTTTAGGAACTTTAGAATATGTAGGGATATTTTGTTAACCATTTCAGGTTTAGTTTTTGTTTTACTGTTTCTTCTTTTTTTGTATTATTGCAAATGTTTCCCATCATATATTTGTTCCTATTTTTCCAGATAAAATATTTTTATTAAATGGATGTTTTGTTTAGTATAATGAATTCTGACAGACAAATATTTTTATTTTAAATTAACTCAACAAATCAGTAGCTTTATTCAGGACAGGTGTCTGTGATGTATAAGACATACAAAGTTAAAAATGTCACTCATTTACTCTATAATTTTATTTCTCTTTTTCAGGAATGAAAATGGAAATCAAGGAATTTTATTATTTTCTCTTATTTCAGATAATATTCTCATGTTAAAACAAAATCTTTTACCATTTTTGAGGATATCTTATATATTTTCTCTTGGGATTCTATATGCAGCAGACATTTTCACATAGATGTCCCATAATTCTTTACTGAGACTGGCTTCTTTTGCTTCATTAAATAAGGGAGTAAAGAGAGATGACCATTAGAAGTATGGCTGTTTCTGAAGTGTGAATCCCTCAAAATTTATTGTCTAGACTTACAAAACTTTATTGATTTTTAAATTATTTTCTTAAGTGTTCTGTGAATTTGGAGGAAATACACATTACTGCAAGTCCATTGAGATCCACTACCAATTATTTTCTACTCAGTCAATACACACACACACACACACACACACACACACACACACACACACACTTATTTTCTTTTAACCTATCAACTCTCTTTTGTGATGATGATATTTTGATGGACATGTGGCTTTTCACTTCAGAGTTTTCATTAGTCATTTCCTTTGAGAGTCTTCTTGAAAAGGACAAATGCCAATCTCTAATTTGATATCTAGTAATGTAATATTGGTTCTTTTTTAAAAATTCTTCAGATCATGATATTTTAATTTCTAGAATTATATATGGAGACTAAGTCAGCATTCTGGCTTCACCAAGGTACTTCACAATTAATGAACTTATATCTGATAGACAGTTTATGTTCATTATCATAAGTATTGTTAATTTTCCAATAAATTTGATATCAAAATGAAGTCTTTAGTTTTGTGAAGGTATTTCTTCACTTCTCCCTGAGGATGGTGACACACAATCTTTGGTTGTGAAAACTGATGTCTTATATATGTGATGCTTGCCACTCACTTCATAGACATTTCTGACTGAAATATGGCACGAAAATTTAGTTAAGGATTCTATGTACCTCAAATTGTGGTTCTGTACATAACTGAAGGAAGACTTCCTGCCAAGGAATGCTGATTTTTGAAAACAGGTGTTCAATATTTTCTTATGGAAAAGGCGAGATAATAAACATGTTCGTAACCACCTAAAGTTAGATATTACACTTACAGAATGCTGCACACATATTCCTGCATTTTCCATTCTTTTCAACAAAGTGCATGCACATGATGACCGTGGTGCTTGAAATTGGATATAATATAAATGAAATGTCCCCTGAAACTGAGAAGAAACCTTTCATTTGTATTAGAGTAGCAGATTAGTATTCTGTTCTTCACTTTGATTTGATTATAAGTTTTTGTCTTTGCATAAAGTAGGAATTCCAATATCAAAGAACTGAATAAATAAACTTTTAAAATTCATTGTAGTTTCTGAATTGCCAATGACAGTCATTACTATCTGGTTATCAAGAAGACACTGTGAGAATTAAATAAAATTTGAGACATTTTTTCTAACTTTTAAGTTCTTTAAAAATTTGTTAATAAAATTAATTGATTTTATGGTTTATGAAATAATAATTATATATATGTGTGTGTGTCACAAAATTCTAATTTATTATACATTTTATGTGATAAATGGAAATTGAAAACCACAAATGATAGTACATGATTTGACTAAATAAATAATTCTAAAATACAAGTTTATGCATTTTTTATTTTTCCCTAAAAATGTGATACCCAGCATGTGTAACTTTAAACTTTTATAGTTTTTAAAATTTTAACTTTCTACATATGATGTTAAACAATATTTAGCAAAGTGTAATACTGAAATTCTATAACTGTTCAATAAAATATGTAGGTTCATTTTTTTCTACTCTCATAAAATTTAGGTGACTTAACCCAAGCATGGTTTTTATAATTTTCATAAACAGCTTGCTAATATTTCAGATTGGCATGAACCTCAAACACTGAATTGCTTACTGTATCATCAGGCAAAATATTTTATATAGTTTTATTCATGCAAAAAGTATCTTGTCCTATACTAGAAATGTCTCAAGATTCCAAGATTGTCCATATAATCAACTGACAATAATTTCACTAAATGTCATGCATTTTTCACTGTTTCTATTTCAAACTGTTGTAAAATATATTCTAGAAATGACTTATCTGCTTACCATGGACAGAATGTGTAAACATTCCCACAAGGTTCATAAGCTGTGATGTCTGCAGATATTTAGATTGAGGAGCCAAAATGACACAGGAGAATCATTAACAAAAGAGATTTAATGTTTTATACACTTTTGGTTTCTTTTTCACTTTGAACCCAGTTTTGTGGGAGAGAAGAAAATTTATCAGGGAACATTAAGAATCCTCTCAAAGAAGCATCTCCACCCTGTCTTTGGTCCTGCAATGATCTCGACTTATCTGAAACAATGACGCAAATATCAACCTCTTCTGAATCAGTTTACTTTTTAAAATAATTTGTTAGAGCTACCACAATGTTAAGGACTTTGAGTATGAATTTAATGCATTGCATATATATTTAGTCACCTGGCAACATAAGATACTCACATAATGATCTTATGATGGCAGTATCAAGTTTATGAAGCAGAAGTGTGTAGAGCTGGCATCCATCCTTTTGCCTAAACATGAAACAACAATAACTCCATTTTCATCAGTCAACATTGCATATACATCCTTTCCTTTCAACAGAGAGATAACCTGCATAATTTTTTATCCACTATGAAGAATGGATAATTCTACTAAAATGTTCATGTCTGGTCCACAGATTCTTCTTCTGTGACTAAATTACAAATTTATCTACATTAGGGGAGGAGGCAAGAAGAAATGACATCAATGACATGGACACTGGGAATCCGTTGAAGGCAAACAGCAAACTTGTTTATTCAATAACAGAGAGGGCCTTATATACTCTCCTCCCAGCATCCAGGCTCTGTCACAATCTGGTGGCCTTGTGAGGTCATCCCTAATTGACTGGGCACCATTAGCAACTCTGACCGAGCCTGTTGCTAGGCCCTCAGCAGAATCCAGGTTGGCTCATAAGGAGTACGGCATGTGCATGCCTTGGCAAATGGTCTGAGCCAATATCCTCGACACTATGGGCCTGTCCTATCACATATCCACCCTTTATTTTGTTACATTGCGGCTCAGTGGGAGTCAGAGTCCTTTGCTTAGGCCCTGCTGACCCCACGTCAGGGTTCCCAGTAACTGGACTGTGCCTGTCTTTGGTTGGCTTGCCAAGCAAGGTCTTACCGTCTGTGACGACCAGTCCTTGAAGAGCATCCAACCCTGGGGAGTCATCACGGGGTTGTGCGGGTCAGGCCTTTTGGATTTCAGAAAGCCAGGCATGCACAGGTCTGTGGAGGGCCTTCAGCTGGATGTCTAACAGCTATTGACTTCTGTAGATTCACCTCAGTGGCTTCCATTGTTGCTGGATGTGTGGTGGAAACCATTTAAAAAGGAGAGAGATTAAAAGTGCCACCCGCCAAACAGAACACAAGTGAGAATCCAGGAGGTATCCAACATCCTTTCTACATCATGCCAAGAGTTTAAAAAGTAGTCAAAGGCCACAACCCCTGCCCATGTCTGATTAATTTGGAAAATTTTTTGTGTTAGCTGTCATGGATAATGTAGAAGCTGAGCTGACCAGGTTCCCTTAATATATTTTGGTAATAAAATAAAGGGTAGATATGTAGTAGGACAACTCCACAGGTTTCAGGAAATTGGCTCAGACCAGTTGCCAAGGAAGGCAAGTACCTTACACCTTGAGATCCAAAATTGAGTCGGCCTGAGGACCTACCAACAGTTGCCATCAGAGTTCCTAGTCAATATCAGAGTTCTAGATTTTTCAGAGTCTGTCTGATGACCTAGCAACAGGACCTGGCAGAGTTCCTAGTCCATGTCAGAGTTCCTGATTGTGCAGAGTTGGCCTGAGGACCTAGCAAGAGTCTCTGTCAGAGTTTCTGGTCAATGTCAAGAGGTCCTGATCCTTCAGAGTCTGCCTAAGGACATAGCAACAGTCCATGTCAGAGGTCTTGATCATGCCCCGCCAATAAGAGATGACCACAGAAGCCTGCTAAACTAACACTCCTCATCCAAGTGGTGTCATGTGAAATGAGGAAAAGCAAGGCTTTTCAGTCATCAGAGGGGCAAGGAGAGCCAGAAAGGGGAGCATATACATATCTTACGCAAATGGAAAAGGCACATGATGTTGAAATGGCCACTTACTGTTGCATTGTTTTTGATGGCAGGTATGGTGTCTTCAAAAGCCCCAAACATCCGCCAAGCAGAATATTTCAAACTGACCAAACACAAGTTGACTGCTCCATCTAATAAACCCTTGTATAATGTGTGTTGTATCCATCAGCTTCCTGAGAATCCCAAACAATGTGGCATCGGTCAAGAATTATTTACACAACACTGTACCATGAAGGCTTTCATTTAAATTGATGTGAACACAAATGACCAAAATACAAAAGCTACAAAACTTTTGTAGTGAGGTCCTCAAAGAGGTTTCAAAAAAATTCTTTGCCTGAGGACTTATAGGAGGGCTCATGTCAGAAACTGGATAAAGATGGTGGTTATTTCTCTTGAAGTTGGCTAATTTTCTCAACATTCTGTGGATCAAGAAAACTGGTAACCAAGATTGTAGTGTGATTCCATACATGACTTTCAGAGGGTTCTTATGAAATTTCTTTATTACTTGATTTCCTGTGGTCTGAGTCAAGATTGTAAGGTATACATAGCCAAATGCCTTTGAGTTTGTGCACTCTTAACAAATGACATGTAATTAAAAATAGCAGTTAAAATTGATGGATTCAGAAAATTGACCAAAATCATTGACATATCAAATTAAATTTTCTGTTTGAAATTGTTATTTGTTGAAACCCAAATAAGAATATTGAGTCCTTGAATATGGACTTGTGAGTGACTCTAAATAAGTTTTTTTTTTAATGTGGATAACAGTCTCATATGTAGACACTAGCTTTCAATATATTTATTTTGAATATTTAATCTGGAGTTAAAATGAGTCTTGTCCAGAAACTGCCTACTGTGGTTAAGTAGCTTACAGAATAGGAAACAGTAGACAAGGGAAAACATTGGCATTAGAAAATAAAATAAAGTGTTAGAGTGTTGAATTAGCAACATGAGAGGAAAAATGAGATGCCCATTGATGAATTAAACAACATATTGAATGTATGAGGGATAGTTGAGAAAATCTACCATCATTACACCACAAAATTCATTCAGTTAATAGACATTGTTGTACACAACAGAGAAGAAAGTGTAGTAGATAAACATCTACTGAAATTTTACACATAATTGGGGGTGACTGGGGGAAGGAAGGTAAGTAGATATGACCCCAAACTAAACATAAATGAACAAAATTAATAGACAACCATGGGATTGCTAGATAACATCACACTAGAAGGTGTGACACATTACTTAAGAGTAGGAAAGAAATCCATGGTCTTACTTAGCACTTGACCGTGAATGCTACTACAGTTGCCCCCTGACAAGATGCCCTCAGTTTTGCATATTTGAATTTTATCATGTAATCTTTACTATAGAAAAATATAATTTTCTAATTGGATTTGAGGCCAGTTCTGCAGGAATATATACATGTCATGTTGTGTAATCATGAGCTAAAGCTCATTACTTTGGAGATATTAGACCCTAGGTACAACCCATGACTCCTGTTTTGAATATTTTTACTCCAGTCCATTTAATTGTCATTGATACAAGATCTTTCATCATATGTTTATGGAGCGCACATCGTGTTTTGTTGGATCCAATCAGATGGCTTTATTCCATAAGTGCTAGGCACTAAGCCTTCAAATTGACTTACATTTTGATTTAAACTCTTTATAAATCAGCAGTCTTAAGTTTGGAAGTTCATTTGATATGAACTTCACACTCAACCTCCCCCCCCTTTTCCATGTAAATATGGAAGTGTAGCCAATATTGTGCATGACTGTGGCAGTCAGAAAATTTGTTTCAATTAAAATGTGGCATAAGATCAATAAGACTGTCCAGTGTGTAAAGTGTTGGATTTTTGTTTGATGGTTTGTTTGTTTGTTTTCGAGACAGGGTTTCTCTGTGATGTTTTGATGCCTGTCCTGGATCTCACTCTGTAGACCAGGCTGGCATCAAACTCACAGAGTTCCACCTGGCTTTGCCTCCTGAGTGCTGGGATTAGAGGTGTGTGCCAGCACCACCCAGCAAAGCTTTGAATTCATGAGCTTGACAAACTGATTTTCATGGCTAGCACCCAGATGAAGGTGGATAGGAAAAACTCAAACACAGATTTTATGCTTGTTCTGCACACAAAGACCTTGATATAAATGCACACAAAGACTGCACAAACATGGCCATTCACACACACTCTATACACACATTCATACAAAAAACGAGTGCCATACTGAGGATCTAAATAACACAATAACGTTTTTAAAAGTTTATGCCTGAAGATGAAATTTATTCACTCATTCACAGAGGAGGAAAATTCTACTAAACAGGGTAAGGGAAGAAATTTGAGGAAAGAAAAGTGTGAAGAATCTGAACTACACGAGAAAGATGAATGCATAATTGGGAAAGAAAGATGGGTCCACCTTCACATTTGTGAATTAGATGCCATGGACAGATATGTAGCAAGTCATATCAATCTTGAAACCTGTGAAATTACAAATTTCAAATTAGAAATATCAATGGAAATATATTAAATGCAAATTAATACAGTAAGTTTTATAGAACCTATAGAAATCTATGTTTGAGAGATGAGGTGTGCATTAATGGAAATCTTGAGCTGAGATTTGATCATAGGGACTAGATTAAAGATTTAATATTTGCACAATTCTGATGATTTTAGACATAAGAAACCTTATTTTGTCAAGTGCTTGAGTTTGCATCTTTCATGTAAACAATAAAATTTAGTACAGAAATATAAATATGGAAGTTTGAGAAATTCAAATACCCTTTAGATTGTGAATTGTTAAGTCTAGTAATGTAGCATATTCAACACTTAAGCAGATGTGTTCATCATATTTAATGATTCATTGCTCATGATATTTCTTCACTTTGTCTTGAAATGAAGAGATTGGAGTCCCTCAGTCAATTTTATTTTTCTATTTATATCTCATACATAATAAATGAAAGAGACTGTAGAACTCTATGAACTTTAAAATATGTAGGGATATTTTGTTAATGAATTCAGGTTTAGTTTTTGTTTTACTGTTTCTTCTTCTTTTGTATTATTGCAACAGTTTCCCATTATATATTTCTTCCTATTTCTCCAGATAGAATATTTTTATTAAATGGCTGTTTTGTTTATTATAATGAATTCTGACAGACAAATATTTTTATTTTAAATTAACTCACCAAATCAGTAGCTTCATTCAGGACAGGTGTCTGAGATGTATAAGATATACAACGTTAAAAATGTCATTCATTTATTCTATAATTTTTATTTCTCTTTTTCAGGAATGAAAATGGAAATCAAGAAATTTTATTATTTTGTCTTATTTCAGATCATATCCTCATGTGAAACACAATCTTTTACCATTTTTGAGGATATCTTATATATTTTCTCTTGGGATTCCATATGCAGCAGACATTTTCACATAGGTGTCCCATAATTCTTTACTGAGACTGGCTTCTTTTGCTTCATTAAATAAGGGAGTAAAGAGACATGGCCATTAGAAGTATGGTTGTTTCTGAAGTATGAATCTCTCAATACATACACACTAATTTTCTTTTAACCTATCAACTCTGTTTTGTGATGATATTTTGATGGGCATGTGGCATTCCACTTCAGAATGGTTAACATGTCAGAGTTTTCAGTAATCTTTTCTTTCAAGAGTCTTCTTGCAAAGGACAAATGCCAATCTCTAATTTGATATCTAGTAAATGCAATATTGTTTCTTTTTTAAAGATCCTTCAGATAATGATATTTTACTTTCTAGAATTATATATGGAGACTAAGTCAGCATTCTGGGTACACCAATGTACTTCACAATTAATGGACTTATATTTGATAGACAGTTTATGTTCATTATCATAAGTATTGCTAATTTTCCAATAAATTTGATATCAAAATGAAGTCTTTAGTTTTGTGAAGGTATTTCTTCACTTCTCCCCGAGGACTTTGGCACACAATCTTTGGTTGTGAAAACTGATGTCTTATATATGTGATTATTGCCACTCACTTCATAGACATTTCTGACTGAAATATGGTATGGAAATTTATTTAAGGATTCTATGTACCTCAAACTGTGGTTCTGTACATAACTGAAAAGAGACTTCCTGCCAAGGAATGCTGATTCTTGAAAACAGGTATTAAATATTTTCTTATGAAAATGGCAGGCTAAACATGTTCATAGTCACCTAAGGTTAGATATTACGCTTACAGTATGCTGCACACATATTTCTGTATTTTCCATTGTTTTCAACAAAATGTATGAACATGATGACCGTGGTGCTTGAAAGCAGATATAGTACAAACAAAATGGCACCTGAGACTGAGAAGAAACATTTCATTTGGATTAGAGTAGCAGATTAGTATTCTGTTCTTTACTTTGATTTGGTTATATGTTTTCGTGTTTTCATAAAGTAGGAATTCCAATATCATAGAACCGAATAAATAAATTTTTAAAATTCATTGTAGTTTCTGAATTAATTGCCAATGACAGTCATTAGTATCTGGCAATCAAGAAGACACTGTGAGAATTCAATGAAATTTAAGACATTCCAGGTTTTGGCTATTCCAAACAATGCTGATATGAACATAGCTGAGCAAGTGCTCTTGTGGTATGATTGAGCATTCCTTGGGTATATGCCCAGGAGTGTTATAGCTGCATCTTGGGGGAGATTGATTTCCAATTTTCTTTTTCTTTTTTTTTTTTTTTTTTTTTGTTTTTCGGGACAGGGTTTCTCTGTGTAGCTTTGCGCCTTTCCTGGGACTCACTTGGTAGCCCAGGCTGGCCTCGAACTCACAGAGATCCGCCTGCCTCTGCCTCCCGAGTGCTGGGATTAAAGGCGTGCGCCACCACCGCCCGGCTGATTCCCAATTTTCTAAGAAAGCGCCATATTGATTTCCAAAGTGGTTGTACATGCTTGCATTCCCACCAGCAGTGGAGGAGAGTTCCCCTAGTTCCACATCCTCTCCAGCATAAAGTGTCTTCAGTGTTTTTGATCTTAGCCATTCTGACAGGCATAAGGTGGTATCTCAGAGTTTTTTTGCTGGGACAGACCTACTATGGTGATGGGATGGCCAAACACCCTAATAGATGTGCCAGAAACCCCATCCAAGGACTGAGGAATCTGGATGCAGACATCCACGTCTAGGCCCCAGTTGGAGTACCATAAGTCTTATTAGCAAGAAAGAGGAGTGTTTATATGAGTGAGAATTGTTGAAATCAAGGTTGAATCGCTCTCCTTTTTAAGTGTCTCCCACCACACATCCGGCAACAACTGGTGCCACTGAAGTGACTCTGCATGCTCTACTCAGGTCAATTGCTCTTAGACATCTATCTCACAGCCCTCCACAGACCTGTGCATGCCTGGCTTTCTGAAATCCCAAAGGCCTCACCCTCCCAACATGGGATGACTCCCCAGGGATGGACATTCTTCAAGGGCTGGTAGTCACAGACAGGTAAGACTTTGCTTGGCAAGCCCACCTAAGACAGGCACAGTCTGGGACCCCTGAGGCGGGGTCAACAGGAGAGGAGCAAAGGACTCTGACTCCTATTGAGTGGCCACATAATAAAATAAAGGGTGGATATATGAAAGGACAGGCCTGTGGTTTCGAGGAAATTGGGTCAGACCAGTTGCCAAAGCATGCACTTGCTATACTTTTTTTGAGCCAACCTGGAGCAAAAGAAAGCAGTCTCAGTAAAGAATTATGGGACATCTATGTGAGAATCACTGCTGATAATGGAATCCCAAGAGAAAATATACGAGATATCCTCAAAAACGTTAAATTATTGTCTTTTGCAACTAGAAAACTCAATATAATAAACAAAACAACTATTTAATGAAAATATTCTGTGTGGAGAAATAGGAACAGGTTTATGATGGGAAAACTTTTGCAATAATACAAAAAATATCAACACATACGTATATATACAATATATACCTGAAGTCATTTAGAAAATATCCCTAAATATTTTAAAGTTCATAGAGTTCAACAGTCTCTTTCATTTATTATGTATGAGGTGCAAATAGAAAAATAACAGTGACTGATGGGCTGCAATCACTTCATTTCTAGGCAAAGAGAAGAAATATTTTGAGCAATGAAATTAAATATGACTAACATATTAAATTAAGTCTTGAATATGCTACATGGACTGGACGTAATAATTCACAATCAAAAGGGGATTTGAATTCACCAAACTTCCATATTTATATTTCTGTACTAAATTTTATTGTTTACATGAAAGATGCAAACTCAAGCACTTGATAAAATAATGTTTCTTATGTCCAAAATCATCAGAATTGTGCAAATATTAAATCTTTAATCTAGTCCCTATGATCAAATTTCTGCTCAAGAATTCCATCATTCTGTACTTCATCTCTCAAACATGGATTTCTATATGTTTTATAAAGCTTACTGTATTCATTTGCATTTAATATATTTCCATTCTGTTTCTAATTTGAACTTTGTAATTTCACAGCTTTCAAGATTGATCCAACTTGCTACATATCTGTCCATGGCATCTAAATCACAAATATGAAGGTGGACCCATTTTTTTCCCAATTGTGCATTCACCTCTCTCGTGTAGTTCAGATTCTTCACACTGTTCTTTCCTCAAGTTTCTTCCCTTGCCCTGTTTAGTCTAATTTTCTTTTTCTATGAATCAATGATTAAATTTCATCTTCTGCATAAATTTTTAAAAATTTTTAAAGTTTATCTTATTTGGTTCCTCAGTATGGGACTCATTTCTTTTATGAATATGTGTATAGAGTGTGTATGAATGGCAATGTTTGTACAGTCTTTGTGTGCATCTATATCAAGGTCTCTGTGTGCAGAACAAGCATATAATCTGATTTGATTTCTTCTTATCCACCTCCATCTGGGTGCTAGGCATCAAAATCAGATTGTCAAACTTAAGAATCCAAAGCTTTGCTGGACACTGTTAGCACATGCATCTAATCCCAGCACTCTGAAGGCAGAACCTGGTGGATCTCTGTGAGTTTGATCCAGATCCACAGTCAGATTCAGGACAGGCACCAAACATGACAGAGAAACCCTGTTTTGAAAAACAAACAAACATCCAAACATTTATACACTGGACAATCTTATTGGTCTTATGTCACATTTTAATTGAAAATAATTTCTGACTACCACAGCAGTGTACAATATTGGCTGCACTTCCATATTTACATGGAAAATTGTGTGTGTGTGTGGGGGTTGAGTGTGAAGTTCATATCAAATGAACTTCCAAACTTGAAACTGCTGATTAATATAGAGTTCAAATCAATATATAAGTCAATTTGAAGGCTCACTGCCTAGCATTAATGGAATAAAACCATCTGATTGGATCCAACAAAACATGATGTGTGTTCCATAAACACATGATGAAAGATCTTGTAACCCTGACAATTAAATGGATTGGAGTAAAAATATTCAAAACAGGAGTCATGGGTTGTACCTAGGGCCTAATACCTCCAAGATAATGAGCTTTATCTGAGGATTACCCAACCTGATGTGAATATATTCCTGCAGAACTGGCCTCCAATCCAATTAGAAATCTATATTTTTCTATAGTAAACATTATATGATAAAATTCAAATATTCAAAACTGAGTGCACCTTGTCAGGGGCGACTGTAGTAGCATTCAGGATCAAGTGCTAAGTAAGACCACTGATTTCCTTCCTACTCTTAAGTAATGTTTTATACCTTCTAGTGTGGTGTTATCTAGCAATGCCGTGGTTGTCTATCAACTTTGTTCATTTATGTTTAGTTTGAAGTCAATATCTACTTACCTTTCTTCCCACAGAACCCCAATTTATGCATAAAATTTCAGTAGATATTTTTCTACTCCACTTACTTATCTGCTGTGTACCACTATGTTGAATTTTTTGAATGATTTTTTTTTTGTAGTTTAATGATGATATATTGTCTTAACTATCCCTCATACATTCAATATGTTGTTTAATTCATCAATGGACATCTCATTTGTGGAGCCTCCATTTTTCCTCACTTGACATGACATTGTTTGGATGAGCAGTGTTAGTTTAGCAGGTTTGTGTGGTTTTCCCTCATTGGCTGGCCATTAACAGGACCTCTGACATGGACTGTTGGTAGGTCCTCAGGCAGACTCTGCTTAATCAGGTACTCTGACAGCTCTTGTGGCTAGTCCCTCAGGCAGACTCAAGTTTGGCTCTTAAGGAGTAAGGCCCAAATCCTCAGCCCTGTGGGCCTGTTCTACTACATATCCACCCTGCATTTTATAACCTAAATATATTAAGGGCTCCTGGTCAGCTCAGCATCTATATTATCCACGACAGTTAACACACAAAATTTTCCAATCAAATCATACAAGGAGAGAGGTTATGGCCTTTGACTATTTATTTTAATTTTTGGCATGATATTGAAAGACTATTGGATCCCTCCTGGATTCTCACGTGTTTTTTGATGGGTGGGTAGTGCTTTTAATCTTTCTTCTTTTTAAGTGTCTCCCACCACACATCCCACAAGAACATGCACCACTGAAGTGACTCTACAGAAGTCAATCGCTATTAGATATCCAGCTCATGGCCCTCCACAGACATGTGCATGCCTGGCTTTCTGAAATCCCTAAGGCCTGACCCTCCCATCCCGGGGTGACTGCCCAGGGATGGACGTTCTTCAAGGGCTGGTAGTCATAGATGGGTAAGACCTTACTTGGCAAGCCATCTTAAGACCGGCACAGTCCAGTTATTGGGAACCCTGGGGTGGGGTCAACAGGGCTAGAGCAAAGGACTCTGACTCCCATTGAGTGTCCATGTAATAAAATAAAAGGGTGGATATGTTGTAGGACAGGCCCGTAGGATCAAGCAAATTGGGTCAGACCACTTGCCAAGTATGCATATTTCATACTTTTTATGAGTCAACCTAGAGTCTGCCTCAGGGCAGATGAGAAATTTTTGTTTTATTTAATTTCTTGTATTTAATAATATATTTTGAATATTAGATTTCTATCAGATAAAAAACTTGTTTTATTTAATTTCTTGGGTTCAACAAGTACATTTTTTGGTATTAGACCTTCATCAGTTGACAACTTTTGCTTTATTTGTCTAATTATATTCAATATGATATCTTTGATATTAAACCTTTATCAGATGACAATTATTGTTTTTTTAATTTCTAGGGTTCAATAATATATTTTGTATATTAGAACTTTATCAGATGAGAAATTTTATTTTTTTCATTTGATTTCTTGGTTTGAATATATATATTTTAGATATAAATTATTTATCAGGTGAGATTAGAGAAATGTAGTTCTGATTGTATAGAGAAAGGCACCATGGAAATGTATTTCTGATGACTTTGAGAAAGGCACTGTGGGTACTGTAGTTCTGATGATGTAGAGAAAGTCACTGTGGGAAATGTAGTTTAGACAACACAGGAAAAGGCACTGTGGGAAATGTAGTTCTGATGATGTAAAGAAAGGTACGGTGGGAAATATAGTTCTGACGACACAGAGAAAGGCAGTTTGGGAAATGTCATTCTGATGACTTAGAGAAAGGTTCTTTGGAAATGTAGTTTTGATGACATAGAGAAAGCCACCTGGGAAATGTAGTTCTGATGACACAGAGGAAGCAACTGTAGGAAATGTAGTTCTGATTCCATAGAGAATATTGCCCTCTGGGAAATATAGTTCAATGATGTAAGTAAGGGCACTGTGGGAAATGTACTTTTGATGAAATAGAGAAAGGCACTGTGGGAAATATAGTTCTGATGATGTAGAGAAATGCCCCGTGGGAAGTGTTCTTCTGATGACACAGAGAGAGATATTGTGGGAAATGAAGTTCTGATGATGTAGAGAAAGAACCTGTGGGAAATTTAGTTCTTAGGATATAGCGAAAAGCCCTGTGGGAAATATAGTTCTGAAGATAAGGGGAAAGCACTGTGGGAAATGTAGTTCTGAAGAAATAGGGAATGTGCATTGTGGGAAATGTAGTTCAGATGACACAGAAAATTCCCTGTGCGAAATGTAGTTCTGATGATGTAGAGAAAAGAACTGTCAGAAATGTAGTTTTGATGATGTAGAGGATGGCACAGTGGTTAAGTTAGTTCTGACCACACAGAGAAAGTCATTGTGGGAAATGTAGTTCTCATGATACTGTGCTTGCTTTACATTTCTACTGATTTGAGAAAAATGAAAAAAAAACTGATTTGAGAAAAGAAGACAAGAATGGAAAAAACTGATTTGAGAAAATGAAAAAACACTGATTTGAGAAAAATAAAAAATACTGATTTGAGAAAAATGAAAAAACTCATTTGAGAAAAAAAGAGAAAATAAAAAAACTGATTTGACAAAAGAAGAGAATAATAAAAAACACTGATTTGAGAAAAGAAAAGAAAAATAAAAAAAACTTATTTGAGAAAAGAAGAGAAAAATAAAAAAACTGATTTGAGAAAAAAAGAGAGAAATGAAAAAAACTCATTTGAGAAAAGAAGAGAAAAATTAAAAAACTGATGTGAGAAAAGAAGAGAAAAATGAAAAACCTGATTTGAGAAAAGAGAAAAATGAAAAAACTAATTTGAGAAAAATGAAAAAAAATTCATTTGTGAAAAGAAGAGAAAAATGAAAAAAAAACTGATTTGAGAAAAGAAGAGAAAAATGATGAAAACCTTTGACTTCCATGTCTAGGACTTAAAAAATTGAAATAAAAATGAGTGATGATTAAATAAATTACGTTTTTATTTTGTATATCCTCTCTTTCACAGACACCTGTCCTCAATGGAGATATTCATCTGGTGAGTGGAGAGTTAATAAAGCTCCACGCCTGTTTAAATTCGAGTAGGTTTCGAACAAATTAATTACTTAGTCAAAAATACTCAATTTGGAGAAATATGCTCAAAATATATTGTAAAAATCTTTTAAAATAATACAAAGAAGAAGAAACATCTTTCCAACACTGGTAACATCATAAAATATGGCTGAAATTGTTTTTTTAAATTCCCTACTTATGGACTTCTATAGACATTTTATTTATTTAATTATTTGGTATGGGTTTCAAATAGAAAAGATTCATGTAAGGCATATGAGCATTTATTTTCCAGGTAAAGTGGATAAATTTAGGAGGGCAATTAATGACTAAATAGGACTAACATCATGCTAAGTCCTGAAGGTGATGCACTGAATTGAGATAAAATATAATGTAAAGTGGATTTGCATCTTTCCAACTTGCATATACATCTTTCCATATGACTTACTACTTTTATATTTAAAAAAATGCAACCACAAGCACTGAGAAAATAAGGTTCCTGGTACTAAGATCCTGAAAAGGAAGCATTAAATCCACTTGCTTGTCTTTAGAAGGAATCTGAATAATGAGATTTCGGGGTGAGAAATCCACCATTCTACACACTGTCATCCATCTCAGGCTCTTGTGTATTCCATACAGCATGACGTCTTTATTACATTATAATATATTTTTTTATTGACGCTCTAAATTATACAGGTGACAAGACAGAGCCTACTTGCTCCATATTTGTTCATGGCATCAAAATCACCAATTCAAAGTTGTACCATTTTTCTCTCCCGGTGGTCTGATCACCTTTCCTGTGTTGTTCAAATCCTGAACTTAGTCCTTGCACTCAAATTTCCTCCCTTGCGTATTTGGAGCACTTGTCTTTCTCTATGGTTCATTGAATAAAGTTCTTCTTCTTCATCTTTTTATTTTTTAGGGTTTTTTTTGAGACAGGGTTTCTCTGTGTAGTTTTGGTGCTTGTCCTGAATCTCACTCTGTGGACCAGGCTGACCTTGAACTCACAGAGATCTGCCAGGCTCTGCCCATTGAGTGCTGGGATTAAAGGCGTGCACCACCACCGCCAGGCTGAATAAAGTTTTTCTGCTGGAATGAGTGTTTAAATAAAATTATTTATTTTTGCATCTACCTAGTATTAAATAGAAACCCCCACTATGGGCGTGACATATGCTAATAGGGGTATTGTCTGTCTTCATGGTGATTAGGGGTGTGGTATACTAGTGAGGCATCTCCTCAGTCTTAATGGTGGTTAGGGGCATGGTATATCCTAATGAGGGGTGTGCTCTGTGCATGGTGGTTATGGGCGTGGTGTATGCAAATGAGGGGCTCCTCTGTCTTCATGATTATTGGGGGCAAGGTGTATGTTAATGAGGTTCTCCTTTGTCTTCATGGTGATTGAAGGCCTGGGATATGCTAATGAGGGGTGTGCTGTGAGCATGATAATCTGGTGCCTGGTGTATGATGATGATGCACAACTCTTTGCATGGTGGATAGGGGCATGGTACATGCTAATGAGGGGTGTGCTCTGTGCATGATAATCAGGGACCTGGTGTATGCTGTCGAGGGGTCTTCTCTGTGGATGATTATTAAGGGAGTGGTATATGATAATGAGGGATGTGCTCTGTGCATGGTGGATAGGGGCATGGTGTATGCTAATGAGGGGTCTCTTCTGTGCATGATAATTAGGGCGTGACATATGCTAATGAGGGGGTCTCCTTTGTGCATGATGATTAGAGACGTGGCGTATGATAGTATGATAATGAGGTGTCTCCTCTGTGTATGATGATTAGGGGTGTGCCACATACTAATGAAGGGTGTCCTCTCTGTATGATAATTAGGGGCATGGAATATGATAATGAGGGGTGCCCTCTGTGCATGGTGCTTATGACTCTGTGAATGGTGGTTAGGGGCGTGGCATATGCTAATGAGGGTGTGCTCTGTGCATGGTGGTTAGGGGCGTAGTGTATGCAAATGAGGAGTCTTCTCTGTCTTCACAGTGATTGGGGGTCTGGGATATGCTAATGAGGGGTGTGCTCTGTGCATGATAATCAGGGGCCTGGTGTATGCTGATGAGGGGTCTCCTCTGTGGATGATTATTAAGGCCATGGCATATGATAATGAGGGATGTGCTCTGTGCGTGGTGGATAGGGCATGGTGTATGCTAATGAGGGGTCTCTTCTGTCCATGATAATTAGGGACATGACAAATGCTAATATGGGGAATCCTCTGTGTATGGTGATTAGGGGTGTGTCATATACTAATGAGAGTTGTTCTCTGTGTATTATAATTAGGGGCATGGAATATGATAATGAGGGGTGTCCTCTATGCATGGTGGTTATGACTCTGTGCATGGTGGTTAAGGGCGTGGCATATGCTAATGAGGGTGTGCTCTGTGCATGGTGGTTAGGGGCATGGTGTATGCTGATGAGGGTGTCCTCTGTGGATGATTATTAGGGGCGTGGCATATGATAATGAGGGATGTGCTCTGTGTGTGGTGGATAGGGGCATGTTGTGTGCTAATGAGGGGTCTCTTTTGTGCATGATAATTAGGGGCGTGACATATGCTAATGAGGGGGTCTCCTCTGTGTATGGTGATTAGGGGTGTGTCATATACTAATGAGGGGTGGCCTCTCTGTATGATAATTAGGGGCACGGCCTATGATAATGAGAGGTGTCCTCTGTGCATGGTGGTTATGACTCTGTGCATGGTGGTTAGGGGCGTGGCATATGCTAATGAGGGGTCTCTTCATTCTTTCACCATTGACTAAAAGGAGCATCCAATCTGTTCCCAAGGGCTAAGGATTTTCAGAACCCAACTATAACATTATTTCGTGACTAATTCTTAACTATAATATTGCAGCTCTTCTGAGTTGTAATATCAATATCTAATGGGGAGGATACTTTAAATATGACCCCTCTGGGGATCATGGTGCACACTTTGGAATGGGTAGTGTAGAATTAAAGGAACTTTGAATCTGATATTGCATTCCAGCATCATCCCACCCTTCATAAGATAGACTGGGAACTTTATTTATTTATTTATTTTGGCCTGAGGTATTCTGGTATATCCCTTTTCTTCTCTATTATACCCAACATGTTCTCTGAGTCATGATCGCTTCAGCCTTCACTTTATGGCTTTCTGATCATCTTTCTGACATGGATCTTTGAGAGACTCCCTTTCCAAAGAATATCCAATCTAGTTATCCCAGAGCCCAATGTTTGCAAACAGTCTAGAATGCAGGCCATCTCCTTTCAAGCCAGTCACAAAACATTGAGTCAATGCACCAATTCATGCCGATATCTGAGCTCAAAACACAGTATAGATGAGGCAAACTTGCCAGTAATAGTCATTCCTGCTGTTACAAACAGCTTCTGAATGCGAGCTATTCTCCCACAGACTCAAGACAAATTATGAAAATCCTAACATCTGCATGAATATTTCCAGAAGCTGATGAGCCATGATGGGATATCCCTCTACTGATGATCTCTTTTAAGACAGGGAATTATGACCCTTCCCACCGTGGACCAAGGGGATTCTGATATTCAGTTTTGTTCAAGAGTTCCTCATAGTTTTCCTTTCATAGGAGTGGTCAAGTACTCCATGATTCCATGATTAGTCTGCTCCTTCTCCCTTTTAGATAAGATGTCAGATCCATCATGTAGAACAAAGACTGTCATTAATTTCTGCCCTTGCCCCAGGATTTTGATATTTTTATCTTGTCTTAAATGGCACTCCCATTTGTCTATTCTTACAATTGGGTCAAAATCATTTTCTTACTCAGTATCAGGGACTGAGATGAAGGGAGCTTTATACTCCCTTTCTCTATAGAAAAAAAATATTGGATGCTTCCAGAATGCACAGGTTTTAGGGAACCTATAAAGTCACTTGCAAATAAGAGGGCTATAGATATTCTATATTTTCTTTGGTAGTTTTGGGCATAATTCTCTGATAATTGAAAACTCCAAAGTGTTCCTTATGATCATGGAGGTGATTCAGATACTCATCTCTTCAAAGACACTTCAGTTCTACACCTCTGATGTATTTAGCTGACCTTCCTTTGTATGTTGACTTACCATTGCATACAAGAGCCTCCCCATCAGACTGAGTCAGCCACTTCAATGTCTGCTCCAGATGGGTCCACACAACATCCTGGTCTATGTAACAGGGAAGATGATATAGAGTTTAAGAGAGAATTGTATTCATTTGCCTAGAAGGTAGTAAATGTACATGAAAACTTTCTGTTTCATCCATATAGCCAAACAAATTCCTGTGGAAGCATCATTGCTCAGAAGAGCACCATCCTACTGGAAGAAAATTCTGATTTCTTTCTGCACTCTCAAAGATTTGATTCATGATATGCATATCTATAACTGGGAGGCACATTGAGAACTTAATGAGGTAGAACCCAAATCTCCCACTAACCAAGGTCACCTATGGCTTTCACCTGCTGCAAAGGGTGAATTGCATCTCCACATCTGAAAAATGTGGCTAGACTCTGTTTTCCTCTGAATAAAGAGTTTCAGAAATATTCCTTTGCCCAAGCTAGTCAGAAACTAGAAAGGAGTTACAGAACTCCCTCTACAAAAGAGTCGCCATACGCTTTTTTGAAATAAGTGATCTCCCATCTATACGTGGGTCAGAGGGATCCTCAGGCCTTTCCTTCCTCTACAATGTGATATTAGACATTACCTATTTCTATAAGGGAAAACTAAACTATCTTTGTCCAAGAATAACACATACATTTACTTTATGCACAAGGTGATGTTAAATGTGCTTCTCTGACTAATATGACCTTTTCTTATTTTCCCATTGGACCTTGTAATCCATGGAGAATCTTCGTGTGTATGACTCTAACTAAAAAGCCTTAAACCTTCACTCTCTGTGCTAGGGTAGATGTTGGGAAAACCCACTTATTAGGAACTGACCTCATGACTAGGCTGTTGTGATGTCTAAGAGCCTGGTACTCAGGTAAGAGTTCTGAATTTTATAATTATTATTATTTATATAATATTTGATATATTTATAATATATTATATAACTATAATATAATTTACATACTGTGAATACCAGTTTATAGACAAATATAGTGAGAATCCATACTTCATTCTACTCCGTGTAGCTGAACTTAAGCTTAAAAAGTCTACCTAGAGAGGAAATTTTGACCTGAATCTTAGACAAATGGTGAGAAGTATACCAGGCTTACTGGAGAATCTGTAAATATAAGACTTTTCCAGATTGAGAAGAAGAATTGCGATCAGAGTGGGGGAGGTGTTAGTGGAAACTAACAGCTCCCTTAGGAGAGGGGGTGAGAAGAAATGGCATCAATGACACAGACACCAGAAGTCCATTGAAGGCCAACAGCAAAGTTGCTTATTCAATAACAGGGAAGGCCTTATATACTCTCCTCCCAGCACCGAGGCTATGTCACAATCTGGGGGCCTTGTGAGGTCATCCCTCATTGGCTGGGCACAATCAGGAACTCTGACAGTGCCTGTTGCTATGCCCTCAGGCAGACTCCAGGTTGACTCATTAAAAAGTATGACATGTGAATACTTGGCAAGTGGTCTGACCTGATTTGCTTGATCCATGGTCCTGTCCTACTACATA
This sequence comes from Peromyscus leucopus, assembly GCF_004664715.2. Classification (NCBI taxonomy): domain Eukaryota; kingdom Metazoa; phylum Chordata; class Mammalia; order Rodentia; family Cricetidae; genus Peromyscus; species Peromyscus leucopus. Next base: position 12,035 of record NW_023504491.1, on the reverse strand, counting down.
TCCATCCTTTATTTTATTATGTGGCCCCTCAATGGGAGTCAGAGTCCTTTGCTTCTGTACTGTTGACCCCACCTCAGGGTTCCAGTAACTAGACTGTGCCTGTCTTAGGTTGGCTTTCCAAGCAAGGTCTTACCCGTCTATGACTACCAGCCCTTGAAGAGCATCCATCCCAGAGGAGTTATCCCAGGTTGGGAGGTTCAGGCCTTTGGCATTTCAGAAAGGCAGGCATGTACATGTCTTTAGCGGACCATGAGATGGATGTGCAAGAGCGATTGACTTTTGCTGAGTCACCTCAGTGGTGCCTGTTTTTGTGGGATTTGTGGTGGCAGCCATTTACAAAGGAGAGACAAATATGGTATGTACTCACTCATAGAAGGATACTAGATGTGGAACAAGGATGACTGGAGTGCTACTCACATCACCAGTGAGGCTACCTGGAAAACAGGACCCGAAGAAAGACAGGGGGATCACCCAATGATGGAGAAATGGAGGAGATCTACATGAACAGCCTGGACATGAGTGGGAGCAATGAACGGCAAGGGTCGAGGGAGAGAGAGTAGGAGATCCCACCTGGATCAAGAACAGAGAGGGGGAACAAGGAATAGGACACCATGGTAAATGAAGACCACACGAGAAAAGGAAGAAACAAAGTGCTAAAGATGCCCATAGAAATCCACAAAGATACTCCCACAAAAAAATCCTGGCAATGGCTGAGAGACAGCCGGTACTGACCTACTCTTGTGATGGGATGGCCAAATACCTTAATAGTTGTGCCAGAAACCCCATTCACGGACTGAGGAGTCTGGATGCAGAGATCCACAGCTCGGCCCCAGGGGGAGCACCAGGAGTCTAATTAGCCAGAAAGAGGAGGGTTAATATGAGCGAGAATTGTTGAAACCAAAGTTGGATAAAGCACAGGGACAAATAGCCAAACAGTGGAAACACATGAACTATGAACCAAAGGCGGAGGGGCCCCCAACTGCATCAGGCCCTCTGAATAGGTGAGGCAGTTGATTGGCTTGATCTGTTTGGGAGGCATCTAGGCAGTGGTACCAGGTCCTGGGCTCATTGCATGAGTTAGCTGTTTGAAACCTGGGACTTATGCAGGGATGCTTGGTTCAATATGGGAGGAGGTGACTGGACCTGCCTGGACTGAGTTTACCAGGTCGATCTCAGTCCTCAGGGGAGGCCTTGCTCTGGAGGAGGGGGAATGGGGGGTGGGCTGGGGTGAAGGGGAGGGAGGTGGAAGGATGGGGAACAAGGGAATCCATGGCAGATATGTAGAACTCAATTGTATTGTAAAATAAAATAAAGAAAAAAAAGAGAAGTAGATATCACAAATTCAACAGGAAGGACATTGAGAAGCAGAAATCAGGAAGGAAACTGAGAAGGGGAGATCAACAAGGGGGAAGAAGATGAATATTGAAAAGGACAGCAAGAAGAGATCTAGAATTAATTGAGTAGGACTTTGAGAAAGGTAGATTAGTAAGGACATTGAGAGGAGAGATCGAGAAGGGGACAAGAAGAATATCGAAAAGGACATCAAGAAGAAGAGATGGAGAATTCATCATGAAGGACAATGAGAAGAGGAGATTGGGAAGCACATCCAGAAGTGGAGATTGAGAAGGAGAGCATGAGAAGAATATCAAGAAGGGAATTGAGAATAAGAAATCAAGAATTCCCAATTTTCTAAGAAAGCATTCTTATATTAAGTTCACCCAGAATGATTTTTACTCTTTTTGAATCACAGTGTTGAACATGCAATAATATAAATAAACAATATAAATAAATAAAATAATATACATTTATAATATGTAATAAATAAATAAAATAATATACATTTATAATAACATATAATAAATAATATAAATAAAATATACATTCATAATAATATATAGGATAAATGATATGAATAAATAAAATACAATACATTTATAATATATCATAAATAATATAAATGAATAAAATATTAAACATTTATTATAATATAATAAATAATGTAAATAAATAATATATATTTATATTTATGTCATGTAGGCTTACTGCAGTGGTCTTTAGGTGTTTTCCAGCACATTTAAGATAAGTCTATCTCACATTTCTTGCAGGCATGTATAGGAGTTTCATGCATTCATTTTCACATATTTGCCCCAAACACACTTCTTGGTACATGTGTGTTTGTAAAAAAAAATAAGACAATGGCTGGGTAGTCCCATATTTTAAATATTCTGTTGAAATTTTTGTGGTTGTCCAGCTTTGTAATGTGGTTTCTTGGCTTGGAATCATTTAATGAACTAATTATAACTTGGTGTTGTGAACATGAAGATGAGATGGAAAATTGATCACACAGATTTGAAAGAGTCCTATTAACCAGAAGTGTTTAAATCACAGCCATATCCTCTGACATTCACACCTTATATTTATTCAAGAGAATATATCAAGAAAATACATGCTCCAAGAAATATTAGCATTGTCATGACACTGCTGCACGTCAAAAATATTTTCACCAATCTGTGTCCCCGAATGGCCTGTCATGTGTTTCGTATGTTTCTCTCATGTAGCATTTGAAAACATACTTGGGCCTGTAATTTATCTTCATCGATAGGTCCTAACAGCTCCCTTAGAGATGGGGGTGAGAAGACAGAGCATCAGGGACACAGACACTGAGAGTTTGTTGAAGGCAAACAGCAGAATCATTTATTCAGTAACAGGGAAGGCCTTATATGCTCTCCTCCCAGCACCCAGGCTGTGTCCTGATCTGGTGACATTGTAAGGTCATCCTTCATTGGCTGGGCATGATCAGGAACTCTGACAGTGCTTGTTACTAGGTGCCCAGGCAGACTCTGCACGATCAGGAACTGTGACATTGACTAGGAAATCTGATGGCGACTGTTGCTAGGTCCTCAGGCAGACTCAAGGTTGGCTCTTAAGGAGTAAGGAGTAAGTATCCATGCCTTGGCTACTGGTCTGAGCCAATTTCCTCAACCCCGTGGGCCTTTAGATTGTGAATTGTTAAATCTAGTCAGTGTAGCATATGCAACACTTAAGCACATGTGTTCGTCATATTTAAAGATTCATTACTCATGATGTTTCTTCACTTTTCCTAGAAATGAAGTGATTGCAGAGCTTTGCGCCTTTCCTGGGACTCACTTTGTAGCCCAGGCTGGCCTCGAACTCACAGAGATCCGCCTGCCTCTGCCTCCCGAGTGTTGGGATTAAAGGCGTGTGCCACCACCGCCCGGCATACTCAATAATTTTTACTTCAGTTTTTCAGGAATGGAAATGGAAATCAAGAAATTTCATTATTTTCTATTATTTTTGAACAATGTTCTAGTTGCAAAACACAATTATTTTCCATTTTTGAGGATATCTCATATATTTTCTCTTGAGATTTCAAATGAAACAGTGGTTCTCACATAGATGTCCCATAATTCTTTAGTGAGGCTGGTTTCTTTTGCTACATTAAACATAAGAAGTAAAAAGAGATAACCATTAGAAGTATGACTGTTTCTGAATTTTGGATCCCCCAAATTTATTGTCTAGACCTATATAACTTCATTGATTTTTAAATTTAGTTTCTTGAGTGTTCTGTGAATTTGAGGGAAATACACTTTGTTGGTAAGTCCACTCAGATCCACCACCCCTTTTCTTCTGAATCAGTACGCACACACAACAAACAAACACACATAGACACACACACATAGACACACCCACACTTCTTCTTTAATAACCTATCAACTCTGATTTGTGCTGATGATATTTTAATGGATGTGAAGCTTTCCACTCCAGAATGGTCAATCTATCAGAGTTTTTATTAATAATTCCCTTTTAGAATATTTTTGCAAAGCACCAATGCCAATCTCTTATTTGATATTTAGAAATTAAATAAAACCAAAATTCTCACCTCATTAAGGTCTAATGTCCAAAATATACATACTGAACAAAAGAAGTGAAATAAAAAAGTTTCACCTGATAAAATTTATTATCAAAAATATACATATGGAACAGAAAAAAAGGATAAATATAACAAAAATTCTCATCAGATAATGGTCTAATATCCAAAATATACATATTGAATATAATTAGACAAATAAAAAATTGTCATCTGAAAAAGGTCTAATATCAAATATGTACTTATTTAACCCAAGAAATTAAATAAAAAATTTTACCTAATGAAGTCTGATATCCAAAATATACATATCGAACACAAGTAATAAGAAAAACAAAAATTGCACATGTGAAAAAAATTCAAGTATCCAAATCTTTCTTATTGAACACAAGAAATTCAGTAAAAAAAAATTCTCATCTGATAAATGTCTAATATCCAAAATATACATTTGGAACACTGAAATCAGATAAATAAAACAAAAATTATTACATAAAAAGGTCTAATATCCAAAATATACTCATTGAACACAAGAAAGCAGACAATTAAACAAATATTCTCATCTTATAAAATTCTAAATACAAAATGAATATATTGAACAAAGAAATTAGAAAACCAAATTCATACCGGTAGCACTAATATCCAAAGTATACACACTGAACACAAAAATCAGATAAATAAAACAAAAATTCTTATCTGATAAAGCTTTAATATCCCCTACGTATACATTCAACCCAAGAAACCATATAAATAAGAACAAATTCTCATCTGATAAAGGAATAATATAAAAAAATATACACATTGATCACAAGAAATCAGATAATTAAAATAAAAAATATCAACTGATCAAGGTCTAATACCAAAATTATACATATTAAACACAAGAAATTAAATAAAATGAAATTGTCCTCTGATAAATATTTAATATTCAAAATATACATATTGAACACAAAAAAATCAGTTCAAAAAACAAATATTTTCATCTGATAAAGGTCTAATAGCCAAAATATACATATTGAACACAAGAAATCAGATAAATAAAATAAAAATTGTCATCTGATAAAAGTCTAATATCAATAATATACAATTGAACACATGAAATTAGAAAAACAAATTCTTACCACTAGGTCTAATATTCAAAATATATATATTGAACAAATGAAATCAGATAAATAAAACAGAAATTCTCATCTGATATAGGTTTATTGTCCAAAATATATATATTTCACATAATTAGATAAATAAAACAAAATTTTTCATCTAATAAAGATCTAATATCAAAAATATGCATATTGAACACAAGAAGTTAAATAACACCAAATTCTCACCTGATAAATGTCCAAATCCAAACTATAAATATTGATATCTAGAAATCAGGTAAATAATACAAAATTTCTAATCTGATAAAGGTCTAATAAAGAAAAAATTTACATATTGAACACAAGAAATCAGAAAACTAAAACATATATTCTCATCTGATGAAGGTCTATTATCCAAAATATACATATTGAACACAAGAAATCAGATAAATTAAACAAAAAATCTCATGTGATAAAGGTCTAATATCAACAATATAAATATCGATCCCAAGAAATAGGATAAGTAAGACAAAAAATATCATCTGACAAAGGTCTATTATTAAAAATATATATATTGAACATAATTTAATAAATACAACAAAAATTTCTTAATGATAAAAGTAAAATTCAAAAACTCCATGTTGAATACAACAAATCAGATTAACAATAGTTCTCATCTGATAAATGTCTAATATCCAAAATATACATATAGAAAACCAGAAATCAGATAAATAAAAGAGAAGTTCACATCTGGTAAAATCTAATATCCAAAATATACATATTGAAGGTTGTAGCTAGAGTTTTCCGGCCTTGCCCACAGACAGGACAAATCTTTGTCACCCGCCAGTCCCACAGCCACTCAGACCCAACCAAGTAAACACAGAGACTTATATTGTTTACAAACTGTATGGCCGTGGCAGGCTTCTTGCTATCTGTTCTTAAATTAATCCATTTCCATAAATCTATACCTTGCCACGTGGCTGGTGGCTTACCGGCATCTTCACATGCTGCTGGTCATGGCGGCGACTGCAGTGTCTCCTGCCTCAGCCTTCTGCTTCCCAGAATTCTCCTCTCTCCTTGTCCCACCTACTTCTTGCCTGGCCACTGGCCAACCAGTGTTTTATTTATTGACCAATCAGAGCAATTTGGCATATAGACCATCCCACAGCACTTCCCCTTTCTTTTTTTTAAAAGGAAGGTTTTAACTTTTACACATCTCCAAAGTCAGCTTGGTATATTTGGGAATTTGGGCGTAGCTTCTCTTACTACTTCCTGCTGGAGGGGGGCGCTGTATCTTATGGGGACACAAAGAAAATTTTAGGATCATGGAGTAGTCCGTGACTTGAAACGATTCTGGATGTTGGATCATCTGGGCCATGGTGTCATCAGAGACCTTTCAGGTGGTCTTGGCTGGTCAAACCTGATGTATCTTAATCTGGAACAAATCCATAGCCTCTGGCTTTCTGTGGAAACAAAAGCAGAGCCTCCTTTCCAAAGCAACATATCCTTACATCCACATTTTGAAGTCAAGGTACCTTTAAAATATACATTTTGGCATAACTCAACAGCTTTTGTAATCAAATGTTTTTCTTCAGTTACAAATATCAAAGAGAACATAATCCAGATTCTCTGTGTTGTAACCATCTTTATGTGGCTTATTTTTTATATTACCTTGAGCCTATTGCTTTAAACTGCAGCCTTTTAAGCCTGAAACAGTGCTGTGGCTGCTGGCTCCTCCCACTTCAGCTTCCCAACATGGCGGTGGTACGTTTACCGCCAGCTCTGGGAGCCCTCCTGGGTCTATGCTTTTATCAAAGCAGCGTGTAGCCCAGAAACCTCTTTTTTTGTTTTGTACTAGCAAAGGCTAAATCCACCACACAGCTTAATGTGCCACTTGCAGAGGCCTCATTCCCGCCATACTGCAGGTTAAGCGCACACGCCAGGAACCCGCCAGTAACTCAAACCAGCAGCTGCTGCTCATTTGAGAGAGACAATTAGGAAGCTGTTTTTAGCTCCGTTTTAGAATCTTTTCTCAGGTTTTAGGTGGAAACTCTTGCCCTCTCGTTGGGCGCCATTTGTAGCTAGAGTTTTCCGGCCTTGCCCACAGTCAGGACAAATCTTTGTCACCCGCCAGTCCCACAGCCACTCAGACCCAAACAAGTAAACACAGAGACTTATATTGCTTACAAACTGTATGGCCGTGGCAGGCTTCTTGCTAACTGTTCTTAAATTAATCCATTTCCATAAATCTATACCTTGCCACGTGGCTGGTGGCTTACCGGCATCATCACATGCTGCTGGACATGGCGGCGACTGCAGTGTCTCCTGCCTCAGCCTTCTGCTTCCCAGAATTCTCCTCTCTCCTTGTCCCACCTACTTCTTGCCTGGCCACTGGCCAACCAGTGTTTTATTTATTGACCAATCAGAGCAATTTGACATATAGACCGTCCCACAGCAGAAGGTAATTAGATAAATAAAACAAAAATTCTCATCTGATAAATTTCTAATACCAAAAAATAGACACATGGAACACAAGAAGTTAGATAAAACAATAATTCTAACTGGTAAAGTTGTAATATCCAGAATACACATATTGAACACAAAAAATCAGATAAATAAAACAAAAATTATCATCGGATTATGGTCTAATATCCAAAATATACAAATTGAACATAATGAGATAAATAAAACAAAAAATCTCATCTAAATACAGTCTAATATCAAAAATATACACATCGAACACAAAAAATTAAATAAAACAAGTCCCATCTGATAAAAGACTAATATCAAAAATACATATATTGAACACAAGATATCAGATAAATAAAACAAAAATTCCCATCTGATAAAGGTCTGTTATAAAAAATATACATATTCAACCTAATTAGGTAAATAGAACAAAAATTCTCTTCTGATAAAGTCTAATAACTTAATCATGCATATTGAATACAAAATTTAAATAAAACAAAAATTATCATCAGATAAATCTCTAATATGCAAAATATTCATATTGAACACAAGAATTCAGAAATAATAAACAAAAATTCTCATGTGATAAGTGTCTAATATCAAAAGTACACTTTTGAACACAAGAAATTGAATCAACCAAATAATTTTCATCTGAAAAGTGTCGAAAATCCAATATATACATAGTAAACTCAGGAAATCAGATCAATAAAACAAAATTTCTCATCTGATAAAGGTCTGTTATCCAAAATATTCATATTAAATTCAAGAAATCAGATAAATAAAACAAGTATTCTCGTCTGATAAAGGTCTAATATCAAAAATATACTTATTGAGCATATGAAATTAAATAAAACAAAATTTCTCATCTGATAAAGTCTAATATCCAAAATTACATATTGAACAGAAGAAACTAGATAAATAAAAAAATTCTCATCTGATAATGGACTAATATCAAAATTGTACATATTGAACACAATTAGGTAAATAAAAAATTATTCTGTTAGAAGTCTAACATCCAATATATACATATAGAACATAATTAGTTAAATAAAATTCTCATCTGTTAAAAGTTTAATATCCAAAATAAACTTATTGAAGACAAGAAATCTGAAAAACAAAACAAAAATTCTTATGTGATAAAGATCTAATCTTCAAAATATATATATTGAACTCAAGAAATCAGAAAAGTAAAACAAAAATTGTGATCTGAGAAAGTTCTACTATCCAAAACATACATATTAAACAAAAAAATCAGCTAAATAAAACAAAAATTCTCATCTGGTAAAGCTCTAATATCCAAAATATAAACATTAAAACCAAGAAATCAGAAAAATAAAACAAAAATTCTCATCTGATGAAGATCTAATATCCAAAACACACATATTGAAAACAATTAGAAAAATAAAAAAAATTCACATCTGATCAAGGTCTAATATCCTACATAACCTATTGAACACAAAAATCAGATAAATCAATAAAAAATTCTCCTGAGATAAAGATATAATATCATAAATATACACATTGAACACAAGAAATTAAATAAACAAAAATTAAAAACTCATGAATATCTGATATAGCAAATATACATACTGAACACAAGAAATTAAATAAAACAAAAATTCTCCCCTGATAAAGGTCTAATATCCAAAAAATTCATATTGAACACAAGAAATCAGAAAAAGAAATCAAAATTCTTATATGACAAAGTTCAAATATCAAAAATATATTTATTGAACACAAGAAAATAAATAAAGCAAAAATTCTCTTCTGATAAAGGTATAATAATCTCTCTCTATATATATTTAAGACAAGATATATATTTAAGACAAGAAATCAGATAAAAAACAAAACCTCACGTGATGAAACGGCTAATATTCAAAATATATATACTGAAGTCTGAAACCAGATAAATAAAGCAAAAATTCTCATCTCGTAAAGGTTTAATAACAAAATTATACACCTTGAACACAAGAAATCAGAAAAACCAAACAAAATTCTCATGTGATAAAGGTCAAATATCAAAAATATACTTGTTGTACACAAAAGATTAAATAAAACAAAAACTTGTCATCTGATAAAATCTAGTATCCAAAATATACATATTGAACAATAGCACTCAGATAAATATTCCAAAAATTCTCATATGATAAAGGTCAAATTTCAAAAATATGAATATTGAACATGAGATATCAAAAATTTAAAACAAAAATTGTCATCAAATAAAATTCTAATATCCAAAATACACATATTAAACACAAGAAATCAGAAATATAAAACAGATATTCTCAACTATTATAGGTCCAATATCCAAAATATACATATTGAATCCATGTAATCAGAAAATAAAACTAAATTTTCTCCTGATGAGGATCTAATATCCAAAATATTCATATTGAATATCATTAGATAAATAAAATAAAAATTTTCTTCCAATAAATATCTAATATCAAAAATGTACATATGGAACAAAAGAAATCACATCAAATAAATAATCTCAATTGATAAAGGTCCAATATCCAAAATATACTTATTGAACACAAGAAATTATATAAATAAAAATCCTCATCTGATAAACCTCTAAAACCAAAAATATACCTACTGAACCCAAGAAATTACAAATGGCGAGGACTATTTTCTGGAAAGAGAATCTCAGCACACTGATGTGTATAGTCCACTTGCTTTAATTCCTCTGGGACAACATTCCTGTTTACACAGCTTTAGTTCTGTTCTCATGACTAGCTCCTCCTTGCCTCATTTCTCTCTGTATTTATCTACTGCTCCCTCTAAGTTCTATCTTAAATCTCTCATCTCAACTCTGCCTCATCTAGGTCCATTTCATCTTGTTCTTACCCAGCTAGTACTTCCCCATCTGACTCTTCCTCATCTTTCATCTCGTTCCTCTATTACTCTCTCCTAGCCCTTCAATCTACTTCTTCCCCATCTCAGATTGTTCCTCTGAATTTCTTACCCATCTAGTTCTTCCATTGTCTTTTCTCTTCCCTATTCCCCCCCCCATGTCCTGGGAATCCCAGTATATATACACTTAGATAAAAATCATATAGAAGGGCAATAACCATTAATTATCATTTGCAACCCTAAAGGGAAGTGACCAATGGGGAAATGAATTAACTAAAGGCTAAATTTGGGTAATATCTAAGAAGAGGGCTCTTGTGTGCTCAACTATAATCTTAAATGTGATTGTTTTATGTTAAGGATCTAAAAGTTGTTAGGTCAATGGGAGAAAACAAAACTGTTTTCTTTTTTTCTGTGGCTCCTATCTGTCCAAGCTATCTGCCTTTTTTCTGCAAGTTGGGAGAAAGTGTGCTCAGTCGCTAGCCAACCTGTGTACAGCTAGATGCCTCTGGTGATAGTTAAAGGAAGATCTGGAACTAGAGGAAAGTTTTGGGAAAAGAGGAAGTAAAGCTTAACTGGCACATCCACCAGGCCTCCTCACACAGGTAGCCTGGATGCTTAAGTCTGTTCTTAGAGAGTACAGAGGTATCTCTGATATGGTACTTTCCTCCATCTGAAGATGGACCTTGCTGGATACTGCCAATGATGATAATTATATGTAGGCTTGAACTGGGATTCTGGCTATGAATAGCTATCAGTGCAGAAGGTTATCTAAACACTACTAGAAGTGGTTAGGTAAGGAGTGAAAGGTCTATAAAATTAGTAAGGCTGTAAGAAAGGAGGGTCCAAGATACATTGTGTAAAGCTATTACTTAACGTCCACCTGACCTAGGTGGTGTCTCCTTGTGGAATTTGCCTTAAATCAGGAGACCTTCATGTGGACTGTTATTACTGCTAGTCCTTGAAAGTGGCTAAGGGAGATATCTGATTCCAGAGAAAACCATTCCTGAGGCTGTTCTCCAAAGACCTGGAATGTGTATGTCCAGATAGTGATCAGTCCATACTGTTAGCCTTCTTAGGAAGAAGTCAATTGGGAAAACTATGAAGGCACACATGATTATGAAAAAAGAAGACAGCTGTTATATAACAAGCCAAATAACACCAAAAGCTCCTTCTGAATTTGGCTTCCTCTGGAGGAAATCCTTGATCCCTCCAGGTAGTGACTTTTCCAAAACAAGTTCTTATGATATATTCCTGGGGCCCACAGCATCAAATATACACATTGAACCTAAGAAATCAGAAAAATAAAAAAAATTGAATCTGATAAATGTCTAATATCAAAATTATACATAAGGAACATAAGACATCAGAGAAACAAAACAAAAACACTCATCTTATAAAGGTCTAATATTAATAATGTATTTATTGAACCTAAGAAATTAAATGAAACAAAATTCGCACCTAGTAATGTTATAATATCCATAATATACACAATAAACACAGGGTACCAGATAAATAAAACAAAAATTCTCATCTGATTAAGAGCTAACTAATATCAAAAGTATACATATTGGACTCAAGAAATCAGATAAATAAAATAAAAATTCTCACCTTAAAAAGGTCTAATGTCAAAAATATACATATTGAACATAATTAGCTAAGTAAAACAAAAATTCTGACCTGCTATAGGTCTAGTATCATCAATATATTTATTAAACATATGAAATTAAAAAAACAAAAATTATCATCTA